>NW_026555382.1:0-93485 GCF_029017545.1 Prosopis cineraria
AAAAAAATAATAATTCATTGAGTATATATTTATTTAGATTATATTTATATCTATAATGTTACGATATTCATTCAATTTTTATATTGACTATTATAAGTGAAAATTTTCATTATATCAAATTTTGTGGAAAGAGTTGAAATTATGTTTCAAATTAATGTCGTAAGAATTACTTTTGCCAATAATGTTTTAGTATTCGCTATGCCTTTAACTTTAATTATTAGTTTTGATAAGGTAGATTTTATCAAGTCAAGTTATTTGAATTATATTACCTTCCAATTGATGTTTTAAGATTAGTCTAAAATAAGGATTTTATTTGATCGTATTTATGTTTCCATATATTGATTGTAAACGTTCATGTGCTGAATAGACAAGGCCTTTGAGACATCCTTCATGAGAACTTGTGTCAAGGAAGTTTTATGTTAAACAATATTCTTTTGTAAATTTTAATATTTGAAAAATGATATGGTGTTTCAACGATACTTTGATTTCATGCATGTTTGAAAATATTTTGGTAGAATTGAATACAAAATGCTAGTTGCTAATTAATAACAATCCTGTTAACCCTTGGTGTGTCATAATTAAATCCTAGCTAGCTTAATATTCGTGAGTATCACCATCATGCTTGTTTCATGGGTCTTATGCCAGTACTTGTTTTATGGCTTCTGCCGCGCTTGTTTCATGACTCTCATCATGCTTGTTATTCTTGACCTCATACCGCACTTGTATCGTGGCTTCCAGCCACACTTGTTAGTTATTTATCTTCATGAACTGTGTGTATAATTTTGTTAGTTACTTACTCTCGTGAACTTTATGTCCACACTTGTCAATTATTCTGACTTAGTCCCATTAAAAACAAATTGTTTTGAAACTTATCAGTTTATTTAAAATGATATTAATTAAATGAATTGTATTTTCTTCACGTATAGACTTTGAAGAATTTACATTTTTTTTTATTTGTTTGAAACATATGTTGCAATACAAAAGCGAAGTTTTTAATGTTATGTCATCATTACTTGGATTAATACATATATGATTCATATATTTATATAAATCATGTGGCTTATGAGGTATGAGTTTCTAATTTGTTTTCAAATAAATATTTCTATTAAATTCTTGATTATGTCATTAGTGCATATTTTCTTTAATTCCTTTAATTTTAAATTGGAATGTTATTCACTAAAAAATATTTTGGCCTCAAATAATAATGGGACTTGAATCTTCTATTGATCATTGAGGGAATTTATTGTTGAACTGGAGTAGAAGAATTTCTTTAGACAAATTTCAATTGATTTTAATGTGAGTTTATGTATTATTTTTATAATTTGCTTTATGTGCTTCACATTAACTATAGATAGAATCCTGAATTGTAATTTATGTTGTCTATTTGTTATGGAGAAATTGATGCTTAGTATTAATGATCTGGTTCTCTAAATGGTTGTTGTGGAGATTTTGGGAGGATCTATTTATAAGGGAGATTTTGCTGAAATTTCTATAAAAAGGTGGGATTAATTTGTTTAGAAGAAAGTGTTGCAATGATTTCTAATCATATCTCAATTTCAATTGCATTAAGATATTAAATTAGAATTTTTTTTCCTTTGATAAAGGCTTAAGGATGTATGTTTTTGCATATATCTTGTGCCGATCACATCTACTTTTTTTAGGGTGTGACAAATTCGATTTAACAATAATGTACATATAATAGTGATTGATTCATTGAATATTTATATAATTATTTAACTCATATACTTATTAATAATAGAAATTTTAATTCAATTACATTGTAATATTAACAATTAACAATTTAATATATATAAAAAATGAATCTATATATATATAAGTATAAATAAATTGCATAAAAGAAAAAAATGTATTTATGTTGCCTTAAAAGTTGTATCTCCAACGTGTTATTATGTGAAGCAATTTATTTTGTATAGCTATATTTAAAATATTGTGGTTAAAGGACAAGCGTCACCTTTGGCTTCAATGGAAGGCACTTCTCATCCTTTGCCTCCCTCACATGGTGGCCTGTTCAAATCATATGGGGGTCATTATCTCACCAAAGTAGCATGAAATTGCAGCTTGATGACACATGTTATGTGGACCCTACAAAGGGTGATGTGGCAAGCTAACTTGGCTCCATGCCAAGTGACATAGCACCATGTGGCTATCTAAACTAGCATCACATGAAAGTCGTGACTACTTTTAAGGTGTAATGTTTGTTGCTGCCGACATATAGCCACGACAGCTCTTAATAACTTGTTGTCACAGCTAAAAACATTCAATGGTGACTTTTGTCATCGCTGAAAGTCAATTTTTTTATAGTGTATCATATGCAAGTGAGGAGGATTTTAAGATAATTATATAATAATTTTATTCAAAAAATACTTGTACTTGCAGTAGGCTGCCATCAAAATATTTAATGGTTTATATGTGTGTGTAGTTTCCATTTCAGGGTTATAATGTCAATGCTCAAACACTACAAAAAAATTAACTTTCTAAAAGTCAAAAAGTCGTCACAATATCGCCGTGAAAGCTGCTGTCACTGATTCAATATGCGGTGACAATAAAAGTCATTGCTGAAAGTTGAGAATCTGTGGCGACATTTGTCACTGCCGAAAGTCAAAAAGTCACCACAATATCGTTGCGAGAGCTCTTGTCGCTAATTGAATCTATGGCAACAATAAAAGTCACCGCTGAAAGTTACCGCAGAAACCACACATCAGCGATGACTATTTCTGTCGCCACTGAATGTTAAGTATTAGTGGCGACATTTGATGCCACCAAAGCTACTAAAAAGTCACCGCTGAAAAGAAATGTTGGTTCACTTACATACATGGCAACACGTCACCGTCCACGTTGCGCCCCACCTCACACCATGTGGTGCCATGTCACCCTCCACGTAAGGCCCTACCTCGCATCACGTGGCGCCATGTCATCCTCCACGTGTCGCCCTCACCTCACACCACGTGTGGCACCATGTCACTCTCCATGTGTCACTCTCACCATACGCCACGTGGCGTCCCACCTCACGCCATGTGGCTCCCTCACCTCATGCCACATGACACCATGTCACTATCCATGTGTTGCTCTCACCATACACCATGTGGCGTCCCACCTCACGTCACGTGGCGCCATATCATCCTCCATGTGTCGCCCTCACCTCACGCCACGTGACACCATGTCACTCTCCATGTGTTGCTCTCACCACACGCCACATGTCATCATGTCATCAATTTATATTTCCATTGTAAAAGTTGTCTCCTCCAAGGTTTGAACCGATGACCTCCTTTTGTGTCCAACCATTTTGCCACTGAGCTGGAATGAACCTGTAATCTATTATTGCGTAATTAAATATATATATATATATACACATATTATTAAACTATACAAACACACATATATATTAAATATTAAATATTATAAAATATCGTTAATATCCTTAAATACTTCAGTTTAATTCTTTTAATTTATAAAATTACAAATTCTATTATTTATTTTGTTTAAAGTAAACTATAAATATAATTGATACAATATAATTTGTATTATTTATTTATTTTTACTTCTTGAGGTTGTTATATTATTTATTTTAATATTCATATTTATAATTATAATATAAAAATATCTAAGAATAAATAGTAAAAATACTGATGATTATACATTAGTAAAAAAATTATAAAAATACAAACAATCAACAACGATACTAAAAAGTCGTCGCTGATTCTTGACTTTCAGTGGCGATTCTCGACTTTCAGCTGCAACTTTTTAATGTCACGCTGAAACTTACAACATAATTTTTTTAAAAAAATTAAAAGATGCTGACAATCAGTGGCGACACTAAAAAATTGCCGCTGATTCTCGACTTTCATCGGTGAGATACATGTCGCCGCTGAAACTTGCAACATAATTTTTTAAAAAAATTATAAAAATGCTAACAATCAGCAGCGACACTAGAAAATCGCCGCTAATTCTTGACTTTCTTAAACTTGCAACATAATTTTTTATCTTTTTTAAAATTATCTTTTCTAAATGTTTTTGTATGTTTTTTCAGGAAATATTTTTTATGTCTCATACATCTTTCATAATAATATTATATATAATTTCTTTTTTATTTTTCCTAGAAGGGGCTTGTATTTTTCTAACGCTAGTTTTATAATATTAATTATTTGTCCATATGTTAAAATAGTAGAATTTATTGTTTTTCCTTATAACTAGTAAAATAAAAGCAGAAGAAAATAAATCAACAAAGATACATGAACATAATATCACATATAACTTATTAAAAAAATGATATTGCCAAGTAAGTTTAGTAACAAACAGAGAATATTCAAGAAATATAATATTCAAAAATCTTGTGAAAGAATAAGAAAGTTAGGCAGTGGTGTTCCTATTAAGTCTAGGGAGAACAATATCAATAGAAAAAAACTTGTAGAAATAGAAATATGAGATGGTTCGATAAGATATTAAAATCTAAGTCAAAAAAAAATAAGATAAGTCTTAAGAATCTTAGTCTATGGCCAAATAGGAATAGTGAACCTGAAGGAAAAGTAAAAGAGGTAGAAATAAAGAAATACATTATAAAAGAATTGAAGAACAAATAGAAATCTCAAAATAGAAAATAGAATAAATTAAATAAGAGAAAATTTGAAAGAGATACTTGTGCATAATATCCAAATTCTTTTTGAAATAGAAAAAGACACAAGAAATCATGGGTGAAAAACAAATATGACAAAAGAAGAAAAAGAAAAACAAGAGTTGAATCTTGTCAAAAAATAATTTAAGCAAAAAAAAAAGGTAATTAAGTGAAGCAAATTAAAAGAGCTAATTTAATCATGATTTTTTAAATTTCTATAAAATCAGAAGACTTTTGATTTTACAAGTATTGAGTTAAATGGCCCTTTCCCTATCTCTTAATATAAACCTCTCTCTAATTGTAATATTACAAGATATGTATCTATATCTATACATACATGCATACATACAACTTGGTTAAATAAATGGAGATGGAAATAAATTGAAACTTAAATAAAAAGAACATCATGAAATTGGTAAAAGAAAATATATTTTTTCCTATGGAAAATACTTTAATCTAAGTTTGAAAATAAAAAAATTGGACTTGTCATAAAATTTAATTTCTAAAGCATAAAAAAGCTAACAATCAGCGGTGACATTAAAAAGTTGCCGCTAATTCTCGACTTTCAGCGGCGATTTGTATGTCACCGCTGAAACTTGCAACATAATTCTTTCAAAAAAATTATAAAAATGCTGACAATCAACAGCGACACTAGAAGGTTGCCACTGATTCTCGACTTTCAGCGGTGATACTTGCAACATAATTTTTTTAAAAAAATTATAAAAATGCTGACAATCAGCGGTGACACTAGAAAGTCGCCGCTGATTCTCAACTCGACTTTCAGCGGCGACATACAAACTTGCAACATAATTTTTTTAAAAAAATTACAAAAATGCTGACAATCAGCGGTGACACTAGAAAGTCGCTGCTGATTCTTGACTTTCAACAGTTGAAACTTGCAACATAATTTTTAAATAAATTATAAAAATGCTAACAATTAGTAGCGACACTAGAAAGTCACCGCTGATTCTAAACTTCTAGCGGTGACGTAGCGGCGACAACAGACGTCGCCACTGAAAGTGTGACTTTCTGCGACAACATGCACTTGTCGTCGTTAAAAGTCTGACAATCAGTGGTGACTATATCTTGTCGCCACAGAAAGTCACACTTTCAATGGTCAGCGCCAACTTTTAAAAGTTAAGAATCAGCGGCGACTTTTTAGTGTCACTGTTGAAAGTCATTTTTTTTATAGTGAAATCATATTTTGATGTAGTTCTAGCACTTCTCTCTTTGCATACCACAGTTGTTTTTTCAATTCTATGAAAATTTAAAAACAAAAGCTTTGAATTTTTGTCATAATTGAATACTTCATTCCTATGGCCGCACTAATAATAAAATTCATTGTATAAGATCACACACATATTAATATATAGGTGATCCATTATATTAGACCTCAGCTGGAATAAATTTTTATTTCACGAATAAGGAGAGGGTGTTCGTTTTTCATGTGAACCATCTATATCAATTTTTAATTATCCATATTTTATTCTAATTTTTAATTGATTGGTGTTTTTGAAGATGTCAAATTTAATTGAATTGTGTCGTGAGAGCTTATCCATATTTAAGGAGGAAGCACTATTCAAGTTTAAAACTTGCATATCTTATTAAACGAGTAAGAATGTAAGATCATGACGAGCTTTAATGTTTCAAAAATTAAACCAATATTTTTGAATGTTTTTTAAAAAGGGTTTCCAAGTTAAAACAATATTCCTAGACTTACATTTTGTATTATACAATGTTTTGAAGTTTTGGAAAGTTTCTAAAATGATTTCAAGTTGAATTGAAGTTAATCAGATGGACATTGAAAGAAATAACAATAGTTAAAGAAAGAGTATTCTAGAAAGGCACAACAACAAAAAAAAAAAGAAAATGTGTAAATTGTGCCGTTTGTATTCAATCATCATACGAGGGTTTACATAGAATAAAATGAGATACACTAATAAATATCAAATAAATCTATAATAATTATAATGAATTAAATGAGATTGATCAACCTAAACAGAATAGGAAATTACAATACATGGAAATCATAGATCAATTATAATCAAATCACATTCAACACTATATCCTCCCTCAAACTCAACATACCCTTATGCTTTGTTTGAATGGGGAGAAAACATAAGAGGAAAATCAATATGGGAAGAAAATAAGAGAGAAAACAACTTTTTCCCTATTTGGATGAGAAAGAAAATGTGGAAGGAAGGAAAAGTAGGGAAGAAAATGGGAAGTGAGACCTGCCATATTTTCTCTCTCTCCATAAATGGAGAAATTTTAGGAGGAAAATTTTTATTCCACATTTACCATTCTACTTCTTTGCACATGAGATTTTACTTCATCATCTTATACCCTCTATTTTTTGCCTCAGGACATTAGTGCTTTGATTCACATCATATGTGCTACAATAATTTATTTGCTACACCATAATAAGTGATAACAATCATCATAGAAACAATTTAATGCTAATTCACATAATTTTTATGATTATAAAAGTCTTTGACTTAAATATTAGTGACCTCACATTGCTTTGTTTTATTACTATGCATGTCTCCATCTTCTCTGCAAATTGCATATTTTTATAAATGTGTGACTTTCATATTTTTATGATATTATGTATATATAATTATTTTTTATGTTATAGTTCCATATGCTTACTATGGAACTCATGACTATAGGTAAAAGCAAAATGCTCTAACCAACAAACCAAAAGCTGAATTGGAATTTATTTATTTTTATGGTATTTAATTTAAAAAATTATCCACTTTTTAATTTTGCAAATAGAAAATACCATATTTTTACTAAATTATTTGGTTTTAAAATATAATAACATGAAAGTAATTTCTATCAACTAATTTGATTTTAAATTATTTTGATGATGTTAATTTTTTATATAATATTTGCTTTCAATATATTTTTGTACATATAATTACATTAAACATGTATATTATGATATAAAGGTATTATAGTCATTGTGATATTTGCTCATTTTTTTTCCTCCCTATTTTTTATGTCCATCCAAACATAAGGAGTGATAATATTTTATTCTTAGTTTTCTCTACTTTCTATTTTCTTTCCTCCCATTTTGTTTTCTTCGTAATTTTTCTTTCTATCCAAATGGAAGGCTAAGTTTGAAATAACGCTTGGTAGTAATAGCAACAACAATAAAAACAAACTTCAACCCTTTGTATGACAAAGGCTTCAAAGAAAACAAATATAATTATAAACCCAAGGTGTGGTGTATATATATCCATTAATAAAAAAGCATCGCTATAACAAAAACTTGAATGAGGATGAATCGGTTAGCAGAAAATTTGAGTGATTCTCAAGTTAATTTCTACTATTTGAATGGCTTTTAATCTTAGTCGAACATATGTTGGATTTGTTGATGATCAAGTTATTCGACTTGGGCTGGCCCAAAGAAAAAAAATTCGACTTGGGAATCTACAGTAATTGGAAAAGTTTTGTTTTGTATTATGTCGTTGTAGTTAGGTCCATATTGAATGAATGGTGAATATCTATTTTGAATAGTGTATATTTATCTTATTTTTATTTTTAAATTTGAAAGAAATTTAAGATTTGATCAACTCCATCGAAATGCGTCTCCATTTTTATCAATTTTAATTCCTGATAGTTGGATCAAATTTTAAAAGTTCATATCGATCCTAAAAATGTAAGCTTCCATGGATTACTACCGTTAACTATAAAATTTTGCCAAATTTTTATTTCCGTTTCAGATCATCATGGGTGTCAACATTTTATCATACCAAAATGTAGGGTTTTTGAACAATATATTTCGAGATTAATCCGCTTTTGGAATATCTAGTAAGTACTTAGGCAATTAAGAGTCTCTCATATTTGGCTCCAATAATTTAAATTGTTTTGTTTTCTAATTTTCATAAATTTTAACCAAACATCTTTCTTGCTGGTGATAAATCTTCACCATTCTTTTGCTATCTAAGAGGACATTATATGTATCAACTATTTTCCTCTTAGTTGCGTATAAAATCTAAATGAATATACTTAATAATTCTCTTAATAAATTTGCAACATTAAGATAGAATATAGGGAGAATGATAGTTAAGTCCCAAGAAAATGAATTAATGATAGTTAGGTTCTCGACAAAATTTTTGATAAAATGAATTATAATATCAATTCAAATAGTTTATAAACAGAAATTTCTATTATAATCTCAAATTATATTTGATATTTAAATACTTATTTCAAATTAAAACCTCTGAATTTGTGCCATGTAGATCGATATTTTCAACTTACTTTTTAAAAAAATTTGTTGGGGATTTATTAATTGGTATTAATTCAGTATTTTCAAATCTAATTGTCATTCTCCCTAGAATATATGCACCACAAGTTCAATAAAAAGGCAAGTAGCAAATGATTTGGAAGTGAAAATTGGAAATCAGATCTTACCACAAGTACGTGGTAAAGTTTAGGTATATGGGATCAATTATATAAAATGATGATGAAATTGAATAGAGATGGTAGACAGAATACAAACTGGGTAGGTAAAATAGAGAAAGAGGCATTCATAGTTGTTTGTGATCGAAAAATTCCTCATAAATTTAAAGGTCAAACTACTGTAAGACCAACGTTATAGAATAGTAAATCCTAGGATTTATTAAAGGGCAACAAGAACAAAATAGTTAGGGTAACAGAGACAAGGATGCTGAGAAAGATGTATAGTTATACAATATATATATATATATATATAAGATTCATAATCACCATGTGTATGAAAGAGTTAATTGGTGGGGCATCCATTAAGAAGATGGTTAACATGTACAAAGAATATCAATGTTGATGCCTATTAAGCGTGACCTTTTTGTGAATGATATAAATCTAAAGAGTGGATTATTGATAAGGGACAATGACAGTTTGGTCCCAAAATACTAAATTAATGACAGTTAGGTCCTTGACAAAATTTTCTACAAAATGAATAGTAAATATCAATTCAAACAATTATAAATAAAATTTTCTGTTGTAATCTAAGAGTTACATTTAATACTTAAATACTTATTTGCAATTAAAACTCATAAAATTTGTAATTATGTGGATTGATTTTTTCAACTAATTTTCTTTTTAAAAATTATCGAAGACTTAATTGTCATTAATTCAGTGTTTTGGGATCTAACTGCCATTCTTTCTATAAAAAAGCTTATATAATTTAGTCCAGCCCTAACCCTCAAGCTTTTGAGCTAGCCTGAGTACCTAAATTGTCCAATATTATTTTATTTTTTATCTAATTTCAATTTTTATTATAAAAAAATTAACATTTTCAATTTTTAACTTATTTTAATATTATTTTATTGATAATAAAAAGATTCAAGTATTCAGGTATCACTTGGATTTGGACTTAGTCTGAAATTTCTTGGGTTTATTGGACAACTTGAATAAATCCTCAAGTAAAACAATTTTTTCCTAAACTTCTAAACCTAGCCTCAAGATTATTTAGACTTATTTGATTGGCCTAAATTACAGCCTCTACATGCAAATGGCATGTAGATGCTCATGGGGACCAATCAATAAAACAAAACGTTCTAAATCTCACACGTGGTGATGATGGTCCGAGGGTGTTGGGCTTATATATCTTTGATTTACCTTTCAACCATTAGAAAAGGTAAAAATTTAAGCTACTTTAGTGGGACTTTAATATCTTTGATTTACAAAACAATTATCATTTAATCACTATCAATTCAACCATGGTTCAACTTTATCTTGTTATCGAATTGTAGAATACTACCTCAACCAATTCAATAATTGGTTTGATATTTTTGAGAGAAAAGAAAAAACATATCAAGCAATTATTAACTAGTGAGTGTAATTTGATCAAACCAAACATGTTATGACTATATATATATATGGATTCCATCAAACCAAACTATTATGTAAACCATTTTTAAAAATTATTGTTTGAAATAACAAAATAAAAATATGTTTGATTATGTTAATTTGAAAATAATTTTAGAGTTAAAAAATAATTGATAATGGTGGTCGTTGGTAATTAATAGTAATGACTTGTGATAGTGGTTCGCCATAGTTAAAGGTAATTTACAATAATCAAATGTATATTCTTTGAAAACAAAGACAATGAAGATGTTTCCATTTTTTATTTTAAAATAAAATAAGAATTGTATGGTAAGCCTTTAAATTCAAAATACTTACCTAAACATGTTTTTTTATTTTAAACATAAAAACATTTTTCAAAACAAAAATCAACACTTAATTTTGCGAATTTCACAAATCCACACTTCTATATTGAATGGTCTAGCTTGATCAAGACATTAATTGACAAAAATCCCCCTCGTTAGTGAGAGATTAATGTAGAATGTGATAACCACACAATTCCGCAATCATGCACATCATCGACCAAAATCTAAAGGAAATACATCAATTACTTTAACTTTGTATAGTATTAAGGATAAAAAGATATCTTTTAAAGTTTGCCTTATATTAAGGACTCAAGAGAGTAGTTTAATTCCTCGTTCTGTTTAGATAACCCTTTTCACATGTATTGTAATTATTGTATGTAATTGCAGATTGTATCTTCAGGGAGAATATCAATGGAGGACCCATAAATGAAATAGGAAAAAATCAAGAGAATTATTCGCAGATAAAGACCCATTCCAGAGAGGGAAAAAGAGCTGCTATTATCATTTAACAACGAACAATTCTTTGTTGATCCTTGCATGTAAATAATTCTTTTGAGAGATCCTTGAATGTAATTCTTCCAATAATTTAATATTTGACAAGGACCATAAACAGCTAAATTGATTAGATACTTGTTAAATAATAATTTTACTTGTTAATTTGAAAATGTTTAATTATTAGAAATCCTTGTCAGATAGATACTATTAAATTCTTTTAGAGGTCCTTTATTGATATTCTTTTTTAATTTCTTCTAGGGTTTCCTATTCTTGTTTCATTTGTATAAATTGACTAACAGTTTATTAAAAGGAACGGACATTACCAAGTTTTATCAACATTGCCCCTTGATATTTTTTTTCTTCTTGAGCTTTCTCTCCTGAACTGTACTTCTACAAAAGAATTTTTTCCACCACTAATCACTTCCCAGCATAAATAAACATGTTGGTTTTTACCTAAACTACCCCTCCTTTTAAGCATTTAAAACACCAGAATCTCAAACATATATGTGAGAGACAAAGAAGATTAAGGTCCTATATTTAGGATCAAAACAATTCTCCCAACAATTTTCTATATGTGGATGCTTTATATCGAGTTTGAGGTGAGCTGCAATTGTATGTACGTGGCCTAAGAATAATTTGGTAATTTATCTTTTAGATGATATCTGATTCATGTGGATAGAGAGATTTGAGGACTCCTGTTATGGTAGAAAAAACTAATAAACATCTTCAATAGACTAACTTATTTATGATCCGTGAGAAGCATAACTTCCTCTAAGTTTGACATTTCATAAACGTATAGGCAAGAAGCCTCCATATTGTAAAGTACAAAAGCTTGATATATGTACATTTCTTTAACATGAAACCAAACAGTTAACTTGAGAAGAAAATTGGGGATATAATATTAACCTTTTCAGTTTGTGGGAGCCAAAAATCACATCAAATGGGATAAAATACACATACAGAATTTTTTAAAACTGGTTGCGACTCTTTTGAGTTCGACGTTTATTTGCGACATTCCTTGTTATTTTATAAAACCTTTTGTTTTTAATGCATCAACATTTGGATGCTAATTAATAATCGAACCAATTAAACTAATTATTACCCTATTTCATTTTTCAATTCTTTGAAAATTAACATGGATATTTAGTCATGTGAGCTTTTTAACTCCAGTAATTTATTGGAGGAGATTAACTTACAAGGAAAAATATTGGCTCTATTTTCATAAAAAAAAAATACTGGCTCTATAAATGGATGTGCTGGAATCAACTTTCCTTTTGTTAAAATAAAAATTATTTTTTCCTATAAAGTAAAAAATATTTTTAAAAATTTTTAAGCTATAATAATATTGTAATTATTGCTGTCAAAAAATGGTGCAAAAATCATAAAATATGAATAATTAGTCATATAAAAGCATGGTGAAGGGATATTGACACAGATCCACCAAAAAAAAATTCAGTTTAATAAATAACAACACATGTGTTATTGTCAATATCGCCATTACATTTTGTAGCTAATTTCACCATGTTTTATTCTTGGCCACTCACTATTCACCCCTTTTATTTTATATTTGAGAATGTTTATCAACATTTAAAAGGCCAAGGCAGTTGTTGATAAAACTAATGGTGTCAATGTTAAATAACTGAAAAAACATTTTATAAATTAGAGACCAAAATGAAGATTTGTGTAAAGTCAAAGAACTAAAGGTTAACTTTAGCCTTTAAAAAAATTGCCATTTTTGTGACACAGGGAATTTAATGATGGTAGAATTAAAAAGATTTAAAAAAAATTAGGAGAATTGCATTTGTAGACATCTCAAAAGAATTATTCACAGACAAGAACTAAGAATAAATTACCATTCAGGAAACAAGTCTCTATTACCATTTAATAGCAAACAATTACGTATTAGTCTTGAATAATTCTCTCGGAAGGTTCTTGGATGTGATTCTCCAGAGAATTTAATATCTAGTGTTTAATTATTAAATTCTTTTAGGGGTCCTTCATTGATATTATATTCTCCTTTTTTTAATATTAATTAGGAATTCCTATTATGTTTTTATTGCATATATTAACCGACAGTTGTTAAAAGGAACAGACATTACAAGTTTTTATCAATATTGCCCCTTCATTTTTTCCCCCTTTCTTGAGCTTTCTCTGTAACATCCCAATTTAAATTTTAATAGTTAATTTGGGTTAATAGAAATAAAAAAAATAATATTTAGAGGTAAGAAAATTAGTAGGAGATGATTATTAATCTAACTTAGGATATAATTCTAAAAAAAAATAAAATAAAAAAAATTTAAAAAAAATAAAAAAAAATATTATTAAATTATTATTATAATAAAAAAAAAGGTAAAGGTTTGCAAAAAAAAAAGGGAAGAAGAAGGAAGAAAACGTGCGGCCGCCTCAACAGTAACAATAATAAAATAATAATAATAAAAAAAGAAGAAGAAGAGAGAGAGAAATAATTTAAAAAAATGTGGGACCCACTGAAATTTTTTAAAAACTCACCTGTTCCTTCATTTCTTCATTCCTTCTTTCGTGCGTGAGCTTCGGCAGAGAGAGCATATGTGAGCCAAATTCACCGGTGCTGGGTTTTAAGGTAAGAGTTTTTAATAGGATATTTAGGGTGTGATTTTAAGCTTTTCAAAACTAAGTAAGTGTTCTAAAATTTTTCTTAGTCATCCTTTTTCTTTGGTTTCTGAGTTTGTAGTGGTAGAAAATTTAAGATCTGGAAGAGGGATGAATTTATGTTGAATAAATATAGTTTTGAGGTCGTTAGTAGTATAATAAATATTCTAGAGTATAATTTATTGGTAATCTTTGAATTTGTGGCTTATGGATCAAATTCTAGACTAGATCTGAAAATATATGTTGATTTATGGAGGTTTAGATGATTATTTGGGATGAGAAATGAATTATTATGGCTATAGGATTATGATTCTAAGCTAGAGACTCAATTTTTTTTTTGAGTATTTTAGGTGCGAATTTATAAAATAAAAAGAAAATTTGATAATAGAAATTAGTTTAGAAGTTGATTTTTAGATTATTAATGTTTATTACTAATTAAAAGAGGAGTTAAAAATTATACTTAATAGTATTAACTATAGATTTGTATTAAGATTGAAATTAGGAATTATGTTATATTTTTAATTCTATTATTAGAATTATTTTATTAGTTTCAAAAATTGAAACTAATATTTATAAATAATATGTTATTTGTAGATTGTATTACTGGTGAAGATTGTGGTGAGAGAGAAATTTTAAGGAATAATTTATTGAAAAAGCCACAAGGTAACCATGCTTTTAATTTGTGATTAGTGTTACTTCTTGTTAATTGGGTGATTATTGAGAAAATTATAAATTTTGTAATATTATATAATTGTGCAATATTATTATAAATTTATTTGATTATTGTGGGAGGTGTTGGGAGATTTGCTATTATTGTTGTATTTCTGTGCCACGTGGTATGCCCCTATTGGAGCTCAATAGGTGGTTTGTAAGGGCTCGGGCTAATCTACCTTTGGCCGGGTAATTTAGCACTGAGTGAGGGCTACGGCTCGAGGTTAATGGAGGGATATAAGGATGGTTGTTTGTGTGTATTGTAATATTTCATATATTGTTGAAATTATATTATTTTTAATTCTCACTTAGTAAGCACACACTTAACTGTTTGTATACACTATCATAAATTGGCTTTGGTTACTGGGACTTTTGAGTCTCATTATGTGGTTAACAATTTTCAGGAGAAGAGCCAAGAGTGACACGTGGAGGAGTCCCAGAGGCTTAGTGGTATAGATCCACTGTCTCTTTTGGGTATTTAATTTATGATTTATAATGTGTTATATTGCCAATATTAGGACTTTTTTATGTTTATTGTCAATTATATGAATATATAAATGTAATCATGCCTTTCAAACTATTTCTATTTTTGGTACAATTTGAATGACTGTAATTTTAATATTTGGTTTACTTTGGATTGGTTAAAATGGCATGATTATAAGGCCAAATAACTGGCTTGTGTTGAAAATTGACTAAATTGCTTATTTTACTTATTGGGAGTATAAGGATGGACAAATGTGATTTAGTTTACTTGTTGGGAGTATAAGGATGGACAAATGTGATTTAGCCTAATGGCATGTGGGAGGTAAAAATTTATCTGAAATGTTATAGTGTGTGAGTTGAAGCCAATTATAAAATATTTTATATTGAAATTATTGATATAAAAATGTGTTGGGTGGCTGTAACCCAACTATGGTTGAGTTAAATTATTTTAAAAAAAAAAATTTTTTGGTGTGTTACACATTTTGGTATCAGAGCTACATGTTTCCAATTCTTATAAATTATGAAATTGTTATACATTAACCTAGTTTATTGGCAATATACATTATTAAATCATAATGCTTCTCCATTATTTTTCTTGTCTTGAGATTAGTGTTAACTTAATTATGTGACTTCCATCCTTTAGGAGGGGAGAGATGGTGTCCAAAACTAGGAGAGGTGGTGAAATTGCCGGTGATTCTATAGAGCCAATAGGAAATGACATACCTTCACTACCACAACCAGAGCCCACACAGCAACAAATCGGGCAGGGCGAGCCTATACAGTCACAACTAAGGCAGGATGAGCCAACTATGAGGCAAATGATGGATTACTATATAATCTTAGTGACCGCATGAAGAGACAAGAAGAAGAATTGGCCGCTTTAAGACAATATAAGGAGAATTCCAACCGAGAGGGAAATGGCCAACAAGAAGGAAGCCATACCAAGGTATTAATGCGAGCCAATCTGCTGATAAAGGCTCACCTTCCTATTCTCACCATGAGACTAGTCCGAAGAATGTGAGTCTCCACTCTGAGCAACAGACATCCACGATCATAAAGATTTGGAGTACTTTTCGTAAGTTTAATCCTCCTACTTTCGATGGAAATCTTAAGCCGGCGGTAGTTGAAGAATGGATAGATCAATTGGAGAGTATTTTTCGTATGGTTGTGTGTACTTCTAATCAAAAGGTGCAGCTGGCAATATTCTTACTACAGAAGAGTGCTAAGAAATGGTGGGAAATATCAGGACCGAAGGATGATTCCTTTCTTACTTGGGAAGATTTTAAAGCCATATTGTTCGAGAATTATTTTCCTACTGCACTGAGAGCAGAAAAGGAGGCTGAGTTTCATGCATTTCGTCAGGGTGATCTAGATGAGGATGAATTTATTGAACAATTCTCAGAATTATCTAAATACTCCACTTACCTCCAAAACATGAAGATACGGAGTGGATGGCTGAACGATTGCTAGAGAAGGCAAGACCTGATCTAAGGGAACAGTTAGCCCCTTTTGAGATCAAGACATTCAGTGAGATGTGCAATAAGCTTCGAATAGTTTCTCGGAGGAAGAGAGAGGCTAGATTAGAAGCTGATAGAGAGAGGAGGAAAGAACCTCATGGGAAGCCCCCTATCCACACCAGACCCATTGGTGAGTAGAGAAGAGGAGCAGTCAAATCTTTGGAGGCTTTAGAAATCAGAAGAAGAAGGGCTACTATCATAAGGGCCAGAGCTACAGAGGGAATCAGAGTGGAAGTCAAGGGTCCTATAGGAGCCCAGCTACCTTTAATCCTACTCCTAGTGCTGCTAGTAATCAAGCATGCAGTAAGTGTGGGAAGTTTCATTCTGGTGATTGTTGGGTTTGTTACATCTGTCAGAAGCCTGGTCATATTGCTCGATTCTGCTATCAAAACCAAAATAGGGGTAATGATCAGAGACCTACAGTGCCAGCACGAGTGTATGCCCTCTCTGGGCCGGAGGCTACTAATAACCCTAATGCTATCCGAGGTATAATCCGAATCCTTGATAATGATATTTGTGCTTTGTTTGATTCGGGTGCTACACACTCTTTTGTGTCTGATGAATGTATGAAAAGATGTAAATTGCCTGTGTGTACCTTACCTTTTGATGTGAAGATTTCTACTCCTGCTGGTTTGACTGTAAGGACTGCTAAGGCATGTCTAAATGTAAGGTTGAGTATGAGGGTCGAAAGACCACCATAGACCTCATTTGTTTGTCTTTGTCTGGGATTGATGTTATTGTGGGGATGGATTGGTTGTCTGCAAATGGAGCTGTACTTGATTGTCAGAAAAAGAGTGTGTCACTTTCAGCTCTTACTGTAACCCCTGTAGAGTCCCAAAGTCCTATGTTGTTGTCTGCAGTTCAAGTAGAACAGTGTATAAGAAAGGGCTATCAAGCTTTTATGATTTTCTTCTTAATCAAGGCAGAGATTGAAGAAGGTGTAGATCAGATTCCAGTAGTGAGAGAATTCCCTGACGTCTTTCCTACTGAAGTGATCGGTTTGCCTCCAGAACGAGAGGTTGAGTTCTCAATTGAGCTCGTACCTGGTACGGGGCCTATTTCTAAGGCACCCTATAGGATGTCTCCATCGGAGTTAGCTGAGTTGAAGAGACAAATTGAAGAGTTGTTAGAGAAGGGGTTTATCAGACTGAGTGTATCACCATGGGGGTCACCGGTACTGTTTGTGAAAAAGAAAGATGGAAGCCTTAGATTGTGTATTGATTATAGACAATTGAATAAGGTAACCATCAAGAACAAGTACCCCTTACCTCGAATTGATGATTTGTTAGACCAATTAGTCAATTCAGCGGTGTTTTCTAAGATTGATCTAAGATCAGGGTATCATCAATTGAGGGTTAGAGCAGAGGATATCCCTAAAACTGCTTTTAGGACTAGATATGGGCACTATGAGTTCCTAGTGATGCCGTTTGGGTTAACAAATGCCCCAGCTGTCTTCATGGATTATATGAATCGAATCTTCAGGCCTTATCTCGATGAATTTGTTGTAGTCTTTATTGATGACATACTTATTTATTCTCGAGATGAGGTGGACCATTCTAGACATCTTAAAATTGTTTTGGAGATATTAAGAGAGCACAAGCTCTATGCCAAGTTGAGCAAATGTGATTTTTGGCTTAAAGAAGTTAAATTCTTAGGCCATGTTGTTTCAGAAGAAGGGGTATCGGTGGACCCTAGTAAGATAGATGCAGTGATGAAATGGGAACAACCTCAAAGTGTGACAGAAATTAGGAGTTTCTTGGGTCTTGCAGGCTACTATCGTCGTTTCATTAAGGGTTTTTCACAAATTGCAATGCCCTTGACTAAGTTGACCAGGAAAGATGCTCCATTTATTTGGACGAACGAGTGTGAAATTGCATTCCAAGAACTGAAAAAGAGGTTGACCACCACACCGGTGCTCACCTTACCTGTTCCAACTGCTCCTTATACCTTGTATACTGATGCTTCCAAGAAAGGTTTAGGTTGTGTATTGATGCAGGAGGATCGAGTAGTGGCTTATGCCTCTCGACAGTTGAGGCCTCATGAGGAAAATTACCCTACTCATGACTTGGAGCTTGCTGCTGTGGTATTTGCCTTGAAGATTTGGAGGCACTATCTTTATGGTTCTTCTTTTGAAGTCTTCAGTGACCATAAAAGTTTAAAATATTTGTTTGATCAAAAGGAGCTCAACATGAGACAGCGCAGATGGATTGAGTTTTTGAAGGATTATGACTTTGAGTTGAAGTATCATCCAGGGAAAGCTAATGTAGTCGCTGACGCTCTGAGCAGGAAGCTTGTACATACTGCTCACATGATGGTCAGAGAACATGAATTATGGAGTAGTTTTCATGCAGTAAATGTAGAAGTAGTCGAAAATCGTTTGGCTGCTCTACATATTACTGAATTTGAGAATAATTTTTGGGAAGAAATCAGAATTTCGCAGCAGAAGGACGATTATTTGAATAAGATTAGGGTAGAGATTGGGGCTGGAAAGGCTGAACATTTTGATGTGACCGATGATGATGTCGTAAGATATAAAGGTAGAGTGTGTGTGCCTAATGATACTCGATTGAAAAATATCTTACTTGAGGAGGCTTATCAGAGTAAATATACCATTCACCCAAGAGCAACTAAGATGTATCATGACTTAAGACGTGGTTGGTGGTGGCCAAGGATGAAGAGAGATGTAACTGAACATGTAACTCGTTGTTTGACTTGTCAGAAAGTCAAAATTGAGCATCAGAAACCAGCCGGATGCTACAGTCTCTTGATATTCCAGAGTGGAAATGGGACAGCATTTCTATGGACTTCATTACAGGATTGCCTAGAACATCTTCTAGTCATGACACTATATGGGTAATCGTAGATCGACTCACCAAATCAGCTCATTTTCTGGCTACTAATATCAAGTATTCTCTCGAAAAATTAACTAAAATCTACATAAGAGAAGTGGTGAGATTGCATGGAGTGCCGACAAATATTGTATCTGATCGTGATCCGAGATTCACATCAAACTTTTGGAAGTCATTACAAGAAGCCATGGGTACTCGTCTGAGTTTTAGCACTGCTTACCACCCCCAGACCGATGGGCAAACGGAACGAACCATACAAACTCTTGAAGATATGTTAAGAGCTTGTGCCATTGAGCTTAGAGGTAATTGGGATAGTCACTTGCCATTAGCTGAATTTGCCTACAATAATAGTTTTCATTCTAGCATTCAAATGGCACCTTATGAGGCATTATATGGAAGAAAATGTAGATCGCCACTGTGTTGGACAGAATTAAGTGAGAGAACTGTTTTGGGGCCGGACATTGTTAATGAGACTACCCAAAAGATTGCTTTAATCAAGCAAAAATTACTCACAGCTCAAAGTAGACAAAAGAATTATGCAGATAAGAGGAGAAGACTGCTTGAGTTTGAAGTAGGTGACCATGTATTTTTGAAAATCTCTCCAGTAACTGGTGTTGGAAGAGCTATTAAGACTAAGAAGTTGACACCAAGGTTTATGGGGCCTTTTGAGATCTTAAAACGAGTTGGACTAGTAGCGTACCAAGTAGCATTACCACCCCAAATTGCTGGAATACACAACGTATTCCATGTGTCACAACTGAAAAAGTATCAACCAGATCCTTCCCATATAATTGAACCCGAGGAAATTGAACTCAGGGAGAATTTGACATTCAAAGCTGAACCAGAAAGGATTGTGGATTACAAGGACAAGCAATTAAGAAACAAGACTATTGGATTAGTTAAAGTAATTTGGAAGGGCACGACTCCAAGTGATGCTACGTGGGAGACCGAGGACAGTATGCGACGTGATTATCCTCGTCTTTTTGATTAAGTAAGTAGTTAATAGTTACTAACTTTAAATTTTGAGGACAAAATTTCTAAAAGGAGGGGAGAATTGTAACATCCCAATTTAAATTTTAATAGTTAATTTGGGTTAATAGAAATAAAAAAATAATATTTAGAGGTAAGAAAATTAGTAGGAGATGATTATTAAATCTAACTTAGGATATAATTCTAAAAAAAAATAAAATAAAAAAAAATTAAAAAAAAAATTTTTGGTGTGTTACATTCTCTCCCTGAACTGTACTTCCACAAAAGAAATTTCCCCCACTAATCACTTTCCAGCATAAAAAAAAGGATTAGATTATCCACATCACTAAATCAAGTTTAAACAAGTGTGACAACCATACAGGCATGCATGTGCGTGTTGTTAAACAAGTTTTCCCCTCATTTTTGGTGATCATGGAAACACACACATTTATATGTGTTTAAAATATTATTTTCAAAACATTAACTAATTTTTTAAGCAAAAGAACATTCAGGCCAACACATCATGCGTATATTAGAAATCCTTGTGAGATATTATTAAATTCTTTTAGAGGTCCTTTGTTGATATTCTTCTTCTTTTTATTTTGATTTCTACTAGGGTTTCCTATTCTTGTTTTATTTGTATAAATTGACCTGACATTACCAACGTTACCAACTTGCCCCTTGATATTTTTTTCTTCTGCTTGATATTTTATTCTTCATGAGCTTTCTCTCCCTGAACTGTACTTTCACAAAAGAATTTCCCCCCTCCCCACTAATCACTTGCCAGATAAAAAAGTAAGATTAGATTACCCACATCACTAAATTAAGTTTAAACAAGTGTGACAACATTACAGGCATGCAGGTGTGTGTTTTTAAACTGGTTTTCCCCACAATTTTGGTGATCATGGAAACATATACACTTATACGCGTTTAAAATATTATTTTCAAGACATTAACTAATTTTTTCAGTAAAAGAACATTCATGCCAACACATCATGCATATATTAGAAATCCTTGTCAGATATTATTAAATTTTTTTCGAGATCCTTCATTGATATTCTTCTTCTTGTTTTTTTTTTCAATTTCTACGATGGTTTCCTATTCTTGTTTTATTTGTATAAATTTACCCGACATTACCAATTTTACCAACTTGGCCCTTGATTTTTTTTTCTTCTGCTTGATATTTTTTTCTTCATGAGCTTTCTCTCCTTGAACTGCACTTTCACACAAGAATTTTCCCCCCACTAATCACTTCCCGGCATAAAAAAAAGTAAGATTAGATTACCCACATCACTAAAGTAAGTTTAAACAAGTGTGAGAACCATATAGGCATGCATGTGTGTGTTGTTAAACTGGTTTCCCCACAATTTTGGTGATCATGGAAACATATACACTAATACGCGTTTAAAATATTATTTTCAAGACATCAAATAATTTTTTCAGTAAAAGAACATTCATGCCACCACATCATGCATATATTAGAAATCCTTGTGAGATATTATTAAATTCTTTTAGAGGTCTTTTGTTGATATTCTTCTTTTTTTTGTTTTAGTTTCTACTAGGGTTTCCTATCCTTGTTTTATTTGTATAAACAGACCCGACATTACCAATCTTATCAACTTGCCCTTCATATTTTTTTTTCTTCTGCTTGATATTTTATTCTTCATGAGCTTTCTCTCCCTGAACTGCACTTTCATAAAAGAATTCCCCACCCCACTAATCACTTCCCAGCATAAAAAAGTAAGATTAGATTACCCACATCACTAAATTAAGTGTAAACAAGTGTGACAACCATACAAGCATGCATGTGTGTGTTGTTAAACTGGTTCTCCCCTCATTTTCGGTGATCATGGAAACATATACACTTATACGCGTTTAAAATGTTATTTTCAAATCATTAACTAATTTTTCAAGTAAAAGAACATCCATGCAGCACATCATGCATATATTTGAAATCCTTGTTAGATACTATTAAATTCTTTTAGTGGTCCTTCGTTGATATTCTTTTTCTTTTTGTTTTAATTTCTACTAGCGTTTCCTATTCTTGTTTTATTTGTATAAATTGACCTGACATTACCAATTTTACCAACTTGCCCCTTGATATTTTTTTTCTTCTGCTTGATATTTTTTCTTCTTGAGCTTTCTCTCCCTGAACTGTACTTCTATACAGGAGTTTACCCCCACTAATCACTTCCCATCATTAAATAAAAGAACATTCATGCCAACACATCTCTTATATAGTTGGAGCTAAGTACTTCTCTAGCCTAATTTTTTTGAAGAACTTCTTGCATAATTATAATCAATATATTAGAGTAAAAGAGCCTTTCACATTACTAAATATCCATATTCGATAATAATATTTTTCCAAGTTTTTCATGTTTCCATGAAGACGCAATCGTTATCAAACTTGAAAGAGAACTTCGCATATAAATTCAAAGGTTGATGAGTCATTTCCATTTGTTTGGTGTCAGATCGGTCCCCCAGAGGAATGTCGTTCACGTTAAGGACAACGGAAATGGATTCTGTTGAGAATCTATGAATTTTATGAAAGAGATAAGAGTTTATCTTTTTTATAAAAAAATAAAATAAAAAAATATTTAAAAAACTTCATTGAAATTCATGAATCTCAATTTTTTAGAGAATTTGTTCCCAACAAAGAAAATTACAAAAAGGAAAAAAAAAAAGAGTGGGGAAATAGAAAAGAAATCTGGAGCCATCTCCACGTGGGAAATATGTAGATTCTATATCAGTTGATTATATTCCTCAAGACAAAAGGTCCCATCGACGTCCATGTAATAGCCTTTGTTGTATATTTGTCCTTTTAGCAAATGACAATGCATGACTTGTCCAATTCGATGAAAACCGCGAGTGGTCCTTAAATTTCTCATCAATGTATCTCTTGTTTTCTCATGCATGCGTACGTGGAGGTTATTGATGAATGCACATTTTACTGATAACTACGTATAGATTTTGAATTATATTTGGTTAAATTTATGAATATTTTATACCTATTTAATTAATATTTATATATTTTCCTCCTATCACTTAATTATAAGATAAAAAGGAATTTTGATGCAAAATCAACTTAGATTCTTGCCTTTTTTATTTTGCAGGAAAAAAATAACAAGTTAAAACTAAAGAATAGAAAAAGAAAATACATAATTATCTAAGGAAAAGGAAGGAAGCGGTAAATATCATGCGTGTGTGTATATTAGAGAGTTGCAATTGGTGAGAGAGCAAGCATTCAGTTTAATTAGAGAACGCTAAGTGCAATGAACGAACATTCATGCAAGAGATGTTGATAAGATGAAGGACCACACCTTATGGTTTCCATTGAATTGGGCCACTATTATTAGCTAAAATACGATGGATATTTAATTTGCATGTGATAAAAAAATGTTTTTGGGGGCTCACCAAAATAAATAAATAAATCATTTTTTCAAAAGGAATATCCCAAACTGGACGGCTGAAACTTAGTAAAAGTTAACGACAACGTAATGGACCACGTACTTTGAGGACCACGGTTCATGGATTTCTTCATATTATCTCCTTTCTCTCGTTTACAATTTAGAATAAAATTAAGAGCAGAATTACACATAAGTATAGTCAAATTTTTAGGTAATTACCATATGCATGTGAGGAGGATTTTAAGATAATTACATAATTTTTTTATTCGAAAAAAACACTTGTTCTTGCGGTAGGCTGCCATCAAAATATTGAATGGTTTTTTTCTTTTTTTTGGTCTCCATTTCTGGGCTATGATGTCAATGCTCAAATCATATTTTTTAACACAGTGAGATGAGGCTTGAGCGGTGAGGGATTAGATCAAAGAGTAAAATTACTGCCTTAGCCCCCCTCATTTTTTTCACTTTTGACTTTGCCCCTTCTCTCTCTTAACTGTGCATTCCTTTCCCAATTTTTTTCCCTTTCTCTTCCACTTGCATGTATGTCACCTCTTTATGGTATAATGAAGCTCTTGATCCTTTATGCTTGTCATACTCATCGATTTCATTCTTGAAATTTAAATTTTGCCAATTAAGCACTTAAAATTTTATAATTATACACAGTTAGTTCTTATTTTGTTTTTCCCTTTAGAACATAATGACTAATTTTGCATAGTTGTAAAATTTTAAGTATTTGATTGATAGAGTTAGAACTTCAAAACTCAAATTAATAATTAAAAAAAATTTAAGAAACAAAAATTTTCATTATCCCGAAAATTATTTTAAAGATATATTAATAATAAATATTTAAAATAAAAAATTATATAACATATTTGGTCATAAAAAACTGGCCCCCAACTTGGAGTTCTAGTTTCGCCCCTCGATATTTTCCTTTTTTTCTTTCGTACAAAGTTTTTTCTTTCTTTTGCCAGAGGACAAGGAAACATTTAAAAGTTCTGTCATTTCTAGCTTTTTTTTATTATTTATTTTTTTATTTTTTCAATTTTTTAAAGATTTTTATTTCATATAAATGCGTGCTGTCATCTATACTAGAAATGCTTGAATTCTTAATTACAGGACATTGATAATTTTTTTTGCATGAAAAAGTTTAAAAAAAAGTAAAAGTAACATGAAAATTCAATCCAAAAAGGGGGAAAAAAAAAAAGCAATGTGAGAATTGATATGTTTTATTACACTGGCCCCTTAAGTCAAAGTAATCCGTACGTGTGGATTCTTTTTCTCGACAGCTTTCCCAATCTCACCATTCTCATGCATCCTCACATTTTCCTCATTACATTGGATTTGGCAAGTGATCCAAATCTATTCATTCAATAAGTGTCTTAATTATTGCTGTTGTCTTTTATCAATACTTAAAAATTATTAAAATATATTTTCTTTCAAAAATTTAAAACAATTCTTATTATCAAAATACTCCTTACATATACTATCTCCTCTAAAAATTCAAGATCCGGTACTTGTAGATTATTATATGATAAAATCTCTAATAGTCATTAGATTAAACCGAACGGTTGTTATCATGCTAACTGAGACATTCATTTAATGAGTAGATTTAGGTATTTTTTCATCTTTCAAATCCAAATCCGACCTCCATCACTCTCCTGTCTCCTCACTTTATCTGGTCCCACATTCCCTTCCCACATATATAAAAAGGGAGAATTACGTTAGACGACCTGCGTGAGCTCGAGTGCACCCATATTCAGTTAATCGTAATGGAAAACCTAATGGTGCCTTTTGCTACTTCGGCTTTAGTCGGAGAGGTGTTCCCTTTCAAAGAAGAAGAAAAGAAAATAGAGGAATCTGCATTAGAGAATGGACGTTCAATGATCAGTACTCCTACCATCTCCCAATTCCATGGGGTGGATGACGCAGGGATGGCCAAAGTCATTGCTCACTATGTCCACAGTTTTACTCACATAAAGGATCACATCTTAGGTTAATTTTGTTATTTAACAATACTCTCATGTATTGACTTTCCAATTTTTGTCATATATGCCTCAAAAATATAGTCTTTAATGTATGTATATATGCAGGTTATCCAACTAATCTAGACTTCAACTACGACGCACTGGTGCAGTTGCTACGTTTCCACTTGAACAATGCTGGTGATCCATTTATTGGAAATGGTTATTCGCTGAACTCAAAGCCATTTGAGCTGTGCGTGCTTGATTGGTTTGCCAAACTATGGCAAATAGAGAAGAATGAGTACTGGGGATATGTTACCAGTGGTGGTACTGAAGGAAATTTTCATGGGATTTTATTAGGGTTAGTACTAGATTTTTTATTATTCCCATCAAAAAATCCAAGTGTAATGAGTTTTTTCTATGCGTGCGTGTGTGTGTAAAGATCAATACATATTCATTTTTTACCATACAAACAGGAGAGAACTATACCCTGACGGAATTCTTTACACATCACGGGACTCGCATTATTCAGTGTTGAAAGTAGCAAGGCTTCTTAGAATCAAGTGTGTGGTGGTGGGGACTCTAATCTCTGGTGAGATTGACTATAAGGAACTAAAGGCGTCTCTTTTATTAAACAAGGACAAGCCAGCAATCATCAACCTAAACATAGGTCTTTTTCCTCTACTCTCTCTCTCTCTCTATATTTATGTGTGTATGTGTGTATATATATATATATAACAGTGGTGTTGTTTGCTAGCAGGGACAACTTTAAAGGGAGCCATTGATGACCTTGATCTTGCACTGCAATCACTTGAGGATTGTGGTTTCACTCAAGATCAATTCTGCATTCATTGTGATGCCGCACTATTTGGAATGATGGTACCTTTTGACGTTGGGGTGAGTAGAACGGATGAAATGAAATGGAAATATCTTATTAACAATATGATACAACAAAATTTAAAGTAAATTAGGAAGTAAGAATAGAGAAATAATGAACAATATGATTAGATTGGACCTTTATTTAGTTTGTATTAGAGATTAACATGTACACTTATAGCTCGTGATAATTTATACATGGAAGTAAAAAGAAATTGATCCTGATATCATAATGCATCACTTGTGAAATTCACAGGCACCGGATATTTCTTTTAAAAAACCTATTGGAAGCATAACTACTTCTGGCCACAAATTCTTGGGCTGTCCAATGCCTTGTGGCATCCTGATAACTCGTTTAAAATACATTGATTTTCTCTCAAGAGAAGTAGAATACATCGCTTCAAGAGACGCCACCATCTCAGGAAGTCGAGGAGGCCATGCTCCGATCTTTATTTGGTATGCTCTCAACAAGAAAGGCTTCAATGGTCTTCGAGAAGAAGTTCAAGAGTGCATTAAGAAGGCGGTCTACCTTCAAGATTGCTTGAGAGACCATGGTATCGGAACCTTGTTAAACAAGTTTAGCAACACTGTAGTGTTCGAGAGGCCTCAAGATGATGCATTTGCTCGTAAGTGGAGCTTGGCCAACAAAGGCAATGTATCACACGTGGTGGTGATGCAACATGTGTCGGAGGAAATGTTAGATTCCTTTGTGAGTGAGTTTGTGAAGAATCGGTCTGGATGGTATCAAGATAATAAGAGGAAAATGCAGCCTCCTTGCGTTGCTGAAGATATTGGTGTTGAGAATTGTGCCTGTGCTTTTCACAAGATGTCAATTTCATGATAATGCAATTGTGTGGCTTCGTTCTCTAAGTTGATCACCTATTGACATTGCTTTTATTTGAACTGTATGTTGTATTCCATTTCGTTCTCTTTTTGTTTCTGGTTTGTGTTTCGGGTGGCAAGCAATTTCACTTTGTTTCTGTATGATGTTTCTTTAATTTCGATGATTGTCATCGAAGGTTGTAAGAGCTATATGTTCTATGATTTGTCAATCATTCAATAAGACTTTTAAATTTTTAGCTGATATTTTAATGATATTTTGTTTAATTTAATCTTTACAAAAGTATATTGGAATTTAAGTGGTAAAGTATTGAAATGATGTTTGCAATAAACTTGAAGAAAGGATCAGACTGGTGAAGAAAAAAAAAATTTATTGCTATTTCATAAAATAGTAAAAAAAAATACATGAACAAACTGGCCAGAAAGTGTATGTACAAGTCACAAGAAGTAATTCAAAGTGAGAAAAGTATTGTAATAACCACAAAATTTAAGTTAAATTAAAATCTATAATTAGATAAGTAAATGTATTTTATTAATTTTTGGAGTAGATATAACAAAGGGAATTGGTAGCTCAATGGTAATGTAACAATCCAAAAATTTTGAGTAAAATTGAAATAAATGATAAAATATTTTGTAATGATCAGAAAATTCATGAATTTTAAAAAAATGAAATAAATTTTATTTAAGCATCAAAAGAGAAGTAGGTGTGGATTCAGAAAATCGAAGATAAAATAATTAATTAATTTTTCTTCTTAGTATTTTTACTTAAATTTTAATAATCCCAGAATTTTAGTCGAATTAAAATTTATTATAAGAAATTTTAATTATATTTTATTTAAAGTTTTGGAGTAAATGATGCAAGAGGGATTTGTGGTCTAGCTAGAGAAAATCTTGTGCGTAACCCTTTACAAGGTTTGGGTTCAAGTCCTTTTCTTTCTTTTTTTTTTTCCAACTAAAGAAATCTTAAGTTTCTGAAGTAATGAAATTACTGAAATGCCCTAAAAAAACAACACAACGCCCCCACATATCAAATGACATGGTTCTTCCCCATTTTCATTTTGGCAACAGAGAGAGTGACACAAGGGATTTGGTGGTCTAGAAGCGGCCTGTTTGGAAACTTGTTCTTAAAACAGGTTTTTGTTCTCTAGAATAAAAGAACAAAAAAATTTATTTGATAACGTGTTTTCAAAAAGTGTTTTGGATAATTAAAAAAAAAATATTGTTTTAGAGAACAGAAAAATGGAAACAACTTTTAGTTATTCTGTGATTATTATTTTGAAAAACAAGGGAGAATGAAAAAAAACACTTTTTTTTATTTTTTTATTTTTTTGTTCTCAGAACATATTTTACAAAGCACCAATTCTTAAAACAATAAAATAAAAACAGTTTCAAACAGCCCTTTTGTTCTCCATCATTGTTTCTTCTTCTTTCTTGCCCGACGCTGACGCAAGCAACCGTCACCACTTTCCATCTGTGAGTTCTTCTTCCTCATTTCAGTGTTGCTGAATCTTTCTCCTCATCCCCTGCTTGCATTGTGCTGTACTGGTATGAATGAGGGACCTTTGATTCCCTCTTTCCATTTCTTCTCCATCTTTTCTCAATTCATGGCTTCTCCTACTCATTGCATCAGTGTGTTTGCGTATGTGTTTACCACTGTTTCTTCCCTTTCTTTGCTTCTCCGCAGCGGCTAGACTTAAAAAATAAACGGGGGAGTGGTGTTTTGATTAGCTGAATCGTTAAGGGAAAAAGCGCTTCTACTAGGTGGTATTTTTCTTGCATCTTTTGTTGTGTCTTGCTGGAAGGCTGAACCATATAATCCGATTTTCCCCCCTTCTCTTTCAAATCTAAATTGTGTCTATAAATTAGAGGATTTAATTTGAAGAATGAATTTAAGAATTAGTAAGCCATGTGTAGATTAGTTATTTTATGTATGTGGCTTGAATAGAGGATTGAGAAAGTAAGAAGCTTATTATATTAGCTTATTTTGTTTCGCACATGAGGTGTTTGTCAGGATGTTTGAGTGAAAAAATTTATTCAAATGAGTGGCTAAACCTGACTAAGCTAATCATGGTTAATTTTAGTGTTTGGATCCTTTGTTTTATGATTAATAATACATGGATATACAAATGAGTAATTGGTGAGATGTGCCTTAAAATTTTGTGAGAGTAATTGGTTAAGGACCAAGATGGATATAGGTGGTAATTTTTAGTGGTATGAATATGATAAAGTTTTAAAGTGCTTCTTGAATAGCTAAAGCATATTTTAAATGATTGGGTGATTTATTATATTTATTTGTATGAAGGAATTTATTAAGTGATTGAATTTAATTTTTTTTTTGTAGTATGCATGTTCAAAATTTTGATGGAAGCTCTTGCAATCGGTAGGAGTTTATAAAATGTGTTAGTTACCTACTAAAACTTGTTCTTGATAAAGAATTTATTTCAATTAGGACATAACTTGTAATGCATTTAAAAGTGCAGATGTTGGCTTATTCTTTTGCTTAGTCAAGTTGGCTTAGCTTTTTCCAAGAACAAAACATTAATAAGCAGATGTTGTATGTTGTATGCTTTGAGTTTGTCCCATAAAAATGAATGAGTTTTTAAGGGGGTTCATAAAATGTATAAAAGGAATGACAATGATGTTAATTTGGGTACTAGGGATTTAAGGAGAAAACAGTAATGCAAAAATGACTCATTATGAGTAAGTTATGTATTTAAGAATATTTGAAGTAAGTGAATAGCGTTTCAAATGATTTATTAATAAATTTCTTTCTTCAAAATAATGCATAAGCATATTTATGAAAACTATTTATATTGTTATAATTTTATTGCTGTGTTTTAATTCCAATGTATCAATTACAATTGGGAATATTTTCATTATACTATTTAGTTTTGAAAGAAGAGAAAGGAGTATTCTTTGAATGTGCACCTTTATTTGTATGATTGATTTTATAACTTGAGGAAGGATTAATTATTTTAGTTCATGCATGGAAAAAAATATTGATAAATCTATTTATGCAAGTTCATGTTGAAAAGAAATGGTTTATTTTATTATATATGGACCCATGCATGCTTGTTCAAATTGTGAGACTGAATCAAAACACTGGTTGTTAACGTCAGTTCCGTTAGTCATTGGCACGTCATAATACACTTAGCTAGCAGGATGCTTGTAAGAGGTGCTAGTCCCGTGCTAAAGCTAACACACGTGAAATGGAGGATGGTTGTTCATGAGCATTAGACTCGCGCTTGTTATTTTTTGGCTTTGTGCCTACACTTATTTTGTAGCTCCTGCTACACTTGTTTTGAGGCTTTCAATTGTGATTGACTAGTTATTTACCCTTATGGATTGTGTCTCCTCGTAGACTGTATATCCACGCTTGTTTTCTATTATGATAAAGTCTTTCTAAGAATATTTTAAAACTTTTATTTTTAAAAAATTAATCTTTAAACAAGTTTTTTTTTCATGTATAAATTTCTTTATAATGAGCTATGCATTCTCTAGCTATTTGATATGAGTTTGGTAATTAGAAAATAGAACTTGATTATTGTGTTATTATCATAAGATGGTGTTATTATATTAAGTGTACAAATGAAATTATATGATTTGAATTATGCATTTCTGCTATTCTAATTTACTGTTTTAGTTAAATTCATGTTTACTCTATTGATAATTCTTTTCTTTATTTCCTTTAATTTTAATTTGGGATGTTATTCACTCAAAAAACTATTTTTGGCCTCAGCTATTATAGCTAAACCTATATTTCGAGGTGTTCATCAAGATGTTTTATTGCTGAAATAAAGTGGAAGAATTATTCTAAGCAAATCTCATTTGATGTAAATTTGAGCTCGGTAAATATTTCTTGGTTCGGTCTTAGGTGTTTCACACATACTATAGGTAGGATCCTCATCTTTCTTTTAAGATTGTATGTTTGTTGGTAAAGAGTGGACATCTTTGTATTCAATTATTGCTATTATTTGTTGCAAAAATTTCAAGAGTCTTATTTATAGGGAGGTTCTATTAAATTTTTTTGTACTAAGTTTACTGTTTTATTTATATAAAATACGTGTATGTCTGAGTGTCCAAGGCTTAAGGGATATTAATTTTATAAACATATTCCATGCCAATCACGTTTTTTTGGGCGTGACAAGTATTATTCCTGCTATAATTTGGTTCTAGCTAGAACCTGAACAAGTATTATAATTTTATACTTTTACATAATTTGAATGACACAACAAAACACCAAAGAGCAAACCAAATATAAACTAAGTGATGAAAAATAAATGATTTCATTTTCAAGGGTTTGGTATAGAGGGTTTTATTTTTATTATTTTAATGTTTATATGGTTCTATAGAAATATAGTCCAAGAGTTCTCAATTGTATTTAGATTTGACTATTCATTAAGACTTCATATTTCCCTTGTGCATTGTACTGAAATAACTGAAGTTACTTGGTTGGATTTAACTCATGTTTATATATCGTTATTAATTAATTTACCTTCGAATTATTAAGTGTAATACTTTGTAGTTTGTAGTTGTTTTGATGTGAATTCGTTGCTAAAATTTGAAACGATTAATTGAGAAATTTTAATATCTATTATAACAATGGGGATTGACAAACTAGAGATGGTGTTACACACATCACGTGGGGTTAGAGAATAAACCATATTGATCAGGGTTGTGCAAAAGTCCTTTGATCCTATTTAATTCAGTCCAACCTGAAACAATCTAGTCCAATTCGATCTGTATAAAAACTAGTCTTTCAAGACTAAAAAGATTAGACTCTTTCTTTGAGTTAGACTAGATAAGAGACCGAGTATCTGGACTACTTGGTCTGGTCTACTCCTATAAATTTATATATAATTATAATTAATTTATTATGAGTTAATTTATAATAATAATTAGTAATTTTTTATGTTTTATACTTGTAAAGTCATGAATATTGAGCAAGATTCTAGCATTGACCAACCTCAATTTTCTCTTTTTATTGGTGAAATATGTTGTTAACTTGATGTAATAAACTTTAGAGATGTTGAAGATTATTTAATTTGAATCCTTTGTGTTGTAACCGAAATACTTTTTGTTGTTGTTGAAGATTTTTGTGGATTTATAATTTTTGTTATGATAAATTTCATATGACTATAAATAGTTTTGTTATGTTAATTAAGTTTATTATGTTGAAATAAATTGCTACTTCTCATACATGAAAAAAAAAGTGAGATACTGGACAAAATTGAGATCAATCTCCTAGTCCTATTAGACCAGTTCGGTCCTATTCAACTTTAAGTTGTACTAAGACCAGATCAGACTACAGGTTGCCTAGCTCAATCTTTTTCATGAAAAGGACCAAACTTTGGGTTAGGCTGAAGTCCTGTTAGGTTAATCCTTTGTGCAGCCCTAATACTAATAATCATGGGTATATTTGGTTTTTTCCCCTTATTTTTTATTATTAAAAATTGTTTTGTAATATAGTTTTCAAAATTAATTTTCAAAATAAAACAAAATGAAAATATATTTGGCTATATTAATTTAAAATTAGTTTTAGAAATTAAAAAATAGGCTGATTGTGATTATTGCAAGAAGTTAATAATGCTCTTTTACGATAGAAGTTGATCAAACTAACTATCTTTTTCAATTATCAAATGTAGCATGTTTTGAAAACAAGAAAAATAAAATAAAAATAACTCTTAAATTTTTCCATTTTTTTTAAAATGAGAATTTTTTTTAAACAATTCAATTCAAAACATCCATCCAAACACACCTTTAATTTTTTTTTAAAGAGAAAATTGTTTTTAAATATGGAAACCAAACTGGACCTACCATTCGTAGTTCAATTTGTTTTATATTTTATATATAACTGGTAGAGTAATTTTCTTTGTTTAGTAGGCATGATGAAACTTTCCAATAGAGACCAACTCTCCCATAAGTATGGGAGAACACTCTCTCCAAAATAAATTAAATATAATAAATCAAATGTGTAATGCCATCCATATTATTAATGTTTTAATTATTCAATTATAAGACCTCAGTAATTGATACATGTGGCTGCTTAAGTATGAGGTTTTCAATTCGAATACTTATGAATGCAAAAGAAATATTTTTTATAGAACTACCCTTAATTAGGCTTGGTAATTTTCAAATCTGACAAGAGATAGTTATATAAAAAATATTAATAATTGAACTAGAAAGCTATAGAACAAGTAAAAGTAATATGATACTCAATTGATATATTGTAAAAGGATAAAAGTTGAAGTTCTCATCGCCTATGTTTGGATTTGGTGAGTGATTTAAGCTCACTTTCTCAGTGAGTATTTCAATTATGATCATTTAATTTCATCAATACTTAAAAATTATTAAAATATATTTTCCTTCAAAATTAAAAAAAAAACTCTTTATGATAAAAACACTCCTTCTATATCTTATCTCCTTCAAAAATTTAAGATTTAATAATTTTATAATATTATATGACAAAATTTCTCATAGTTATTTAGTTAAATTGAATAATTATTATTATACTTTGTGAGAGAAATGAGTGAAATTAAACCATTCACCACGTACAAATCTTTTCAAGCGTTACATGCACTTAACGCCTTTCAATCACGTCAGGTTTTGTATTGTTACCTAATGGTCTCATGTATAGGAAGAGAAGTTGATAGGCTGCTATCACATGATATGCATTTAATGCCTTTTAAGCATGTGAGGTTTTGTAGGGTGAAAAATTTGGCACAAGTATTTATTCAAAGGACTGACATTAAAATAATAAAAAAGCTTAAATTTATAAGTCTTAAATAGCAAAATGACTTCAAGCTGCCTTGAAAAATCTAATACCCATATTACTATTAATTAAACAGTTCCATCTTCATGTCTTCTTGACTTGGCATCGGACTTGCTGCTTCAGAAAGTGAGAGTTTCAGAAAAAGTTCCCCCTTACTTATTTTTAAATTTCAAACCTTGGAGAATGAAAAAGCTGATGGTTTTAGCATTCCAAGCTCCATTTAGCTTTTGAGTTTTTCCCCTCCGATCTTCACTTACTCCGTTCAGATTCACTGCCTCTTCACTGGTTAGTTTTCCTTCTCCTTTTTTCTTTTCCTCTCACCCTCTCTTCTCTCCTGCAGCTCTGCCTCAAGTTTCTGAGCTTCCTCCAGTTCAGCTTTAAACGAGGACACTGTCGAGCCCTCTGTCCTTCGCGTTCAGTTCTGGATTGGTAGCTCAAAACCTCTCCTTTTAACCCCTTCTGTTTCTAATGCACAATTTTTATATTATGATTTTCATATCATAGGTGAAATCCAATCCCTTTTTTAGATCATAGCTGCAAACAGCCCTGAACCCAGCAATCTTCACTCCTCTCCTTTCCAATTTTCGTTGAATCAGGTCCATTAATCATATCGTTAATCTGTTCCTTCTTTGTTCTCATTATATTTCTCTGATGTTTTTAATGGCAACATGTTTATTAATATATAGTGCTTTTTCTTTCTTACTCCTTTTTCTCTTTCTGCATCATTGAACAGTGGATGCACGGACTTGTTAAATTACTTGATTACCTGATAAGGTACTTTTACCAAAACATTTTTGTTAAAACTTCCTTTTTTTTTTTGTCTTGATTATTCCAGAGTTAAAACAGATGATATATTTTTTGTAGATCTATTTCCTTTCGATGTTTTAATTTCAAAAATGAGAAACTATAAAATGTTCTTTTGCAAAATCATATCACCGTATCTGTTTGTTTCTTTCTACAATATTAACCCCACCATTTTTGTATTTGTCTACGATACTATTGGCCCTCGTGAGGTCAGTGTCATTCACTCTTGGTTTTCGTCTTGTAGTGGTGGATGATTAGGTGGTAATAATAGCTAAAAATTTTACAGTAAAATTTACAAAGAAGTTTACATATATTAGGAGAGATGACAAAAGATTAGCCAATCAATCACACGAAATAAGAAATAGAAAACAAAACTTAATTGTTGATTGTTCTAATTGTGAAATGTGACAGTAGAAAAGGAAACAGGATAACTACAGTATAATTGGTTTTTTCCCATAGCTATTATTATATAAGTATCGGAGGCTAGTGGAGGTAATGTCAGCCACCGATTAGGAGACGAATTCGAAACCTGTTCGGGGTGCATATGGGAGAGTTTTATTTTTTTAACTTAAACCTTTGAAATTACCCTTCTGCCCCCATCAGTCTATTTCATTTTTCTCTCTTCCTTTCTATTCCCTGGAGCTGGCGCGCATCAGAGTCGGTGGAGAGAGAGCCAGAAGCTTCGAACCCTTGCTCCAGTTATCTCGGTCTTCCGCCCTCGTCACTGTCGCTCATCCCGTCACCGGCGACCTCGAGAATGACGGAATCTCCACTGTGCGAGGTGCGCTGGTCTGCTTCGTCTGGCTCTCCCCTGTTCCGCATCATTTTCTCTTCTTCATAATCTATGTAAACGTTGCTGTGATGTGGTTACATCGGTCTCCCTCTCCCCTGTACAGCTCGTGAAAATCTTCTCCTTCCTTTCTGCGTTAATGGTGAATTGAGGTAGGAACTTTGAGCTTTCTTTTCATTGTTGCCCGTGCATGAGTGCTGTGATGATCAAGGCTGTGAAAATTTTTTTCCTGTGCTGTCGTTGATTTTCTATTGGTTCTTCCTTATATTTCTGATGCGTCTTCTCCTTTTCTTTGCTTGTGATATAGCATGAGCATTAGACATTCCTCTCCCTTGCTTCTCTGTCTCTGCCGCTGCTGTTTGAAGTGTGAAGTTTTGAACCCTTCTTCCTTGTGTTTTTGTGAGAGAGTGCGCGTGTGATTTAGTAAGTAAAATTGTAAATTCTGCCCTTAATGCTGCTGTGCACGTTGAGTGGGGTGGGAAAATCGATTCAAGATGACAACTTTTATTGTTAAAAGCTAGATGATAATTGAAAGATTGGATTCTACGTGAGCTAAAATATATTTCTTTCTTGAAAGAATTGAATTTAGGAGATTGATTAATTCATGTATGTATTGAAGAATTTTTGGAAAAATGGAATTAAAGAGGAAGAACTTGGAATATTAGTTTAGGATTAAATGCTTATAAGATGTTTGATAAAATGCCTATTAGGAGTCTTTTGATTGATTTTTTTTTCCGTGTAATCTTGTTAATCTCACAAAGAAGCATGATTGGGTTTGGACGTTGTTAATTTATTAGACTAAATTGAGTTTTGTGATAGAATTTATATGAGGAGTTAATGAAATCTTATATGAGTTCTGGATTATTGAGAATTATATGGCTTATAATTCATAAGACATATTATCATTTTAGAAGTTATATTTAAATATTTGAAATTTGTGGGGAAAGAGAATTAAAGGTTATAAATTTTTATTAAATGGCTTGGAATGTTGTATAGTAGACGTTCAACAAAAAGCCCAAGGAAAGATTATATTTTAATTGACTAACCAACTATAGCTGTATTTATGGAGAAACCTTTATATATGAATTGTGTCCCTAAAACTTCACAATTGTTATTGTTAATTCCGGTTGAGTGGGTTTTCTTGGAAAGAGATCTTGTTGATTAAAAAATGAAGCCCATTAAGATACTATTATATATTATAGGGTGTTTGAAAGAAAGAAAGCTTGATTGGAGTTGTAAAAAGTGAGCTTTGAGCTTTAAAGGTACTACAGGTAAGTGAATAACGTCCTAATGATTTGTTATCAAAACTTATTTTATTGAAAATATTGCTTGAACATATTTACACACCACATCCTCTATTTACATAAACATTTTGATTCCTTAAAAATAAATGATAAAATATTTTTAATTTAATCTTACTTAATGGTTTATGATTTTAATTTTATTATCGATGATTGAATTTGGAAATTTTTTTTGCATAAGTGAATGTTATAGAAATATCTAGGATTTCTCTTCAAATAAATGTATGAAGGCAACGGTTATGTTGATCTATATATAAGAGAAATCATGCTGATTTTATAAACTTGTACCTATTTTATTTAAATTGTGGGATTGAATCAGAACACTAGTTGCTAATAACAGTTCCGTTAGCTTTTGATGTACCATGGTATACCTAACTAGTAGGATATCTGTTGGAGGTGCTAACCCCACGTGAAGGCCAATGCACGTGGAACAGAGAGATGAAAATTTGTGAGCATTGTACTTACGCTTGTTTTGTGGCTTTATGCCATGCTTGTTTTGTGGCTTCCTGCCGCACTTGGTTAATTTACCGTCATAGACTGTATATCCACGCTTATTAATTGTTTTGATCAAATCCTACTAAAGAATGAATTTCGAAATCTTAAAATTCAATCTTTTAAGCAAACTGTTATTTTTATCATATTATGATTTTATATTGAGCTGAATAATTTTTAGAGTTTTTAAACATATGAAGATGTGTAAAATGGAACTTGAATTTCTAAAAAAATATAATTGAGTTCATGCATCCAGGGTTTTTACATTTACATAATTATTGATATACATGTATGAGGTATGTGCTTATATTATTTTCAATTGATTATTTTACTAAGTTTAGAAAAGATTCATTGATTTACTTTTCATTATTTTCATTAATTCTAAATTGGGACGTTATTCACTGAAAATTGTCTCAAATATTGTAACTGGTTTTGTACCTTCAGATGATCCTTTAGGGGTTTAATGCCAAGTTGAAGTTGGAGCATTATTTTGGTTAATTTCCATTCATTGTAAAGCTTGAATTTATATATTATATTTTGCAAATTTTGTTTTGGGTGTTTCACATAAACTATAGTCAGGATCTTGGTTTATTACCTATATTATTGGTCTATTGGTGGGAGCTAAACTCTCTGTTGTTATTTTGTTGTGATAATGTTATTGTAGAACCTTCAAAAAATCCTATTTTTAGGAGAGGATTTTGTTAGAATTTTCATGGAAAGTTTTGGAATTTTTTTTATTTGTATGATAGCGTTGTAGTGATTCTTCAATCCTATTTCAAATGATTAAAAACATTAAATTACAATTTTCAAAATCAAGACGTAAAGGACGTTTATTTGGGTATTTGTCCTGTGCTGATCATGTCTACTTTTAAGGCGTGACAGTAATCCAACATTTCCTTTTAAGTTAACGATTGATGAGTAAATGTCAAGAGCTTGAAAATTAATCCTTCAAACTAGACTTTGATAGTTCCTTAGTTAATATCATCCTATTAGAAATTCATGTCAGAAAATATAATACTCATACAACTATTTTTTTCATAGGTAATTTAATCTTTAATATGTATATGCAGGTCAAAATAAAAGCTTTAGCCATATTCAAAATAAAAATTGTATGAGTATAATAAGGATGTGTAGGTCATAAATTTGAAATGAGGTGTGGTTGAAGTGGACATAAAATCTTCAGGCAATTTTTCTATCAGTTGAAATTCTTGGTCTTGGAATAGGATCTGAATTAGAAAAGAATCTTTAAGGTTCCTGAAGATGTTTCTTTTGGAAAAGTTTCTGTGAAGGAGCACTTTTTTTCCTCCCTTTTTTGTCAATATTAATTTGTCATAAGCTATAAAGTAGATTGCATTTTTTTCTTTTTTCTATATAAAAAATGCCTATGTAGTTTAGATTTATTTATGTTATGACTGCTTTTAATCTTATTGATGGTCATTTATTTTTACTTTTATCTCTAACCTATGAAAAAATAGTATGCATATGGTTTATGTGATTACTTAATATTCAATTTCACTTTGGATTTTTAAGTTTTTACTCTCATCTCCAGGCAAAGCAAATTACCTCAAAGTCTTAACTTTTTTAAGTGTTCCGTATGAAGATTTGGAGGTAGATATTAGGGTGCGTTAATGGCTGCATGTGCCAACATTTTATAAAGTGGATTAGACGCCCACCTGCAGGCAGTTAGTTGTTTCTGGATGGCTGAAATTAACACTCTTGCCAAGCTATGTAAGGATCACATTATTGGGTTACTATTATTTTATTTATGCAGTTACAACATTTATAGACATAAAATAAAAAATGGTGCATTGTCTTCAGTTCTCTGATGAACTAAAAATTGAGGAGAAATTGATGGTTTTTTTGTCACTTTTTGGTGTTATTATCTGTATTTTTCCCTAAACTTAAATTTTGAACTTACACTACATTCTTGTTGTTTCTTCCATTTCCAAAAGATTGTAATGCATGCTTCATATGCATACCATGTGAAATAATTCCAATATGCCATCTCCATAAGTCTAGAAGAGGAGGGAGGGGGGAGATCTCTTGATGATATCGCAAGTGTAGTACTGATTGAAAAGGAGTTATGCATTGAAGAGCTTTGCTTTGATGATTTAGTAGCCAATTGAATTGTCCATTAGGTCTTGGTGATTCTATGGGGAATTGTGGTTTATTAGTTTAACACTTTCTTTTGGGAGATTTTCAGTTTAACAATTTTAACTCTTCCTTACAACTTGCCAACTAAAAGGAAAATTATAAGTTAAAAACAATTATTTGTTTTTCATTCCTTCTTTTAGGAATACAATGGCAGAATATGATAGTCTTTAATGTTTTATCAAGGGTTGAAATTTAACTTCAATTATTAATATTGTTTAACATGCAATAACTTCTATGCATGAGTTAATTTAGTAATATTGTGAATCCAAGCTGAAGATGTTTGTTTGCATCTTAGTTTTGATTATAATTGAGGTATATGAATTTTTAAACTTGTATACATATCGCTCAATTAGCAAGACTCCATTCTAGAACAAGCAGAGTCGGATGACCATGAAGCTCTAGGTTTCATTAAAGCAAGACTGGTTTTAGGTTATAATTTGAATTAATTTGTAAATTGAAGGAAGATTGAGAAAGATAAATTGATATTTGGAATTTTGCACATATTTACAAAGTTCACCAACATTCTGTACAAGTTATAGGTGTGGACTTGTTTGCCCTTCAAACCTTTGAGCATGTTTTGAGTTTGGGAAATCTGATAGGTCTTGCTTTGAAAAAGTAGATGCCACATCAGTTGCTTTCAATAGATACATATATTAGATGTTAAGTATAGTGTGGCAAGAAAAAATATAAGGCCACTATGAAATTATCCCTTGACTGTGATAACTTTTGAGAGAAAGGAAGACTAGTGAGCAACATGCCAAGATGGGGGACCTAGCTAGCTATTTTCAAAGTTGATGAACATGAGAGAAATTTTATTAGCTTCGCAAGTGTTTTGAAATCGAAGTGACAATATAAGAAGGTGATGGGGACAAGGTCTTGACTTTTGTATGTACTCTTTTTTTTTATTAGATAGATTGAAATGGAAAATTAACATCTTTGTGAGCCTCCATTGAATCTCATAGTAACACACACAATAAGCTCTTGTAAACCCCCCATGATTAGCTTTAACTTTTCTATTATATTCTTATTTACCCTAATTGTTTTAATTCATTCAATACATTAATAAAGGACAAGTTTGGCATTGTAATCAATCTTTTAATGTATTAGTTTCATTTTTAAATTTGTGAACTTAAAACTTAAAACACCTATATTTTGAAGGGCCAAGTTAAAAGGAAATTTGTCATGGAAGTTTTTAGGTTATCAACTTTCAAAACAAAAAAAGAATCTAACACGACTTGTTATAATGCAAAATTAAAAGATGATATTTAGGTTGAATTACATTAAACACTTCTAAGTCAAATTTTAGGCTAGTATATGTTGCCCATTGGCAAATATGAACAAGTCTATATTTAACCCTGTGCAAGTTGAGACTCGTCATGGGAAAAATAAGGGCAAGCCTAAATTTCAAGAGAAAGCATATGAAGTATTTGGGATAGAGTTGATTTTACATTGAAGCAATCTCAAGTAAAAACTCTTGTCAAAATCCATAAGCATGAATCATTTTTAACAATGATAATGGGTTGTTAGATTTTTTTTTATTTAAACATTGATAACCCAAAAACATTTTCACTAATAGAAATTTTAAGATATCAATTGCTCGACAAAAAAACTTTCAAGAAAAAATTTGCCCTTTAATCTTATTTTGAATTGAGGGAGTACACGAGAATGGATCATGCCATCATTGGACATGGGAAGCCCACTCTAGACATCTTTACTATTAGATAGACAAAAACAATTATAAGAAAATTACAAGTTATATGGTTAGTGTAGATCACTTTAGGCTCTATACTAAGCAAGAATAAACCCAAAGTAATATTTTTATGGGAGCCCAGGATATGGTTTTGTTATAACTTCATATTTCTCCAATGTAGTACATAAAACACAACTAACATCTCTTTTTTCCCTCTTAATTAATCGAATATCATGCTTTTCTAGGAACCAAATACACCTTTAAGATTTTTCTCAAACTAAATATGGGAAAATAGGTTAATTCATTCATTAATTTCAATTTTGGAGTCAACTTAATAGTAAAGCCTAATGGTGTTTCTTTCTCTTTTTTAAGAATTGTTTTTTTTAAGGTAGGAATGTGAATTTTGAAATGCAAATATAGATATAAAATTGACTTTCTTGGCCCAAAAAAATGGAAGTATAAAACGGAAATTGTTTTATATAAAAAAATTGATCAAATATAAAAATTAATAATTACCTCAAAAGTTCATACGTATACTTCTAAACTCATGGCCTTGTAGGAAATACTGAATATTATGTGCCTGTTTGGTGGTTAATTAGAAATGATATGAATGAGATTTATAAATTAAATAATGAAAATGAAAATGAAAATAAAATAATCAAAATGTAAAGAAATACGTCAACATATTCATGACTAGCAATCTCATCACTCTTATGTGACGGATCTAGAGTCTCATATATGGGGGCCAAAATTTCAAATCATATAATATATAAGGGGCTAAAATTAATTTTACCACGCCTCCCTTAAATCTGTCTCTGGTTGGACCCTCCAAAGATGAGGGATGGAAAATAAAACCCTAGTGGTGTGACAATTAATTATGGAAATAACACTTTGCATAATGAAATTACTCTCTACCAATAAAACTACCTACGTTGTTTGATTATGAACGTAATTTTCGGTAGGTATGGTTTCTCTCTAGGTCATTTGAACAACCTCTCCCCCCTCCCACCCTAAAAAGAAAAAAAAAAGAGGATGGCCGACAAAATAGTAATGATGTATATGTGTAGAGATTTGAGCTAAGTGACATAACAACACATAAATTTAAAGTTAGAGTAAGTATGCTCAAGGATAATATACTCCACTAAAATAGCTTAAGTCATTTGGTTAGGTATTTCTTAAACTTATATATTTATAATTTATCTTCTAACTTTTAGATATGAGACTTCTTTAATATTTTAATATTTTCTCTACTACTTTTTCTTTTTCATTTTTTTCATTTTCTTCTTCTTCTTGCCTGGGCTTGTACTCTTTTTAAATTTTAGAGGCTTCAAGTCTATTTAATTTTTTCTTCTTGTTCTCCTCTTCTCTCTTTCTTTCTATTTTTAATCACTTGTTTTTTGGGTCTTTCATTCTTTTTGTCCTCGATCAAATGGCTCCTAATATCATATTAAATTTCTTATATTAAGTATGCTTAAAGATAGTATACTCTACCGAAGTAGCTTAAGTCATTTGATTAGATATTTTCTAAAATTATATATTTATTATCTATGTTCTAATTTTTAAATATGGGACTTATTTTATGTTCTAATGGAAAGAAAGGTGAAAACTATGAAAGGCAGAAAGTTAGGGCCGTTTAGTTTCGGTTTTCAAAAACTCTTTTCTGTTTTTAAAAATTAAAAAATTAAAAAAATTCTTAACAAAAAATGTAAACATCTTAAATTTGTTTTCATTTTATTTTTCTTATTTTCAAAACATACTACAGTTAATTATTAAAAATATAGGGCTTGTTTGGCAACCTGTTCTAAGAATGGTTTGCTATTTTCTAAAAAACAAAATCTATTTGGTAATGTATTTTCAAAAATATTTTGAAAAGCAAAAAAATCAAATATATGCTCTGAGATTTATTTTAGATGTTATGGGAGGGAGAATGCATACCTATTTTTTATTATTTTTTTTCAAAGTATGTTTTACAAAACAATAGTTGTCAAAATAATAAAATAAAAATAGTTTCAAACAAACTTTTAGTTAGCCTGATTTCTATCATTAACCACTTCCAACCATCACAATCAGCCTATTTTTTAATTCTAAAACTATTTTTAAATTAACATAACCAAACAAATTTTTATTTTGCTTTGTTTTGAAAAATACTTATGAAAACTATTTTATAAAACGGTTTTTCAAAAAAAAAAATTGATAACAAAAACCAAACAGGTCCTTAATTTATCTAATTAATGAATCACCCTTGTGATCATGCTTTTTTTATCAAGTCCTTCTAATATAATCTCAAGTTCTATCAAATTTCGGAGTTACATTTAGAATTCTCATTTATTCTATAAGTATAAATTTTGAGAAAGTATTGGAAAAAAACCGTGGCAGAAAAAAAAATGTTGGTAACCACGAGAGGAATATATAGCCAACAATCTCAGTTCACTCATCATTCTTGAATCTCTCCCAGAAAATGTTGGTCTTCTTTTCTTAATGGCTAGCTTCAATGGCGGCAATATCTTCAGAAGGCCAAAATCTTCAAAGGTAATTTAATTTTTTTTCTTCATCCTCCCTATCTAATATTTAAATTGTGAAATTTTATAGATTTCTTCATTGATTTATTTGTGCAAATTAAATTGGTATTTTTTTTTCCTGACCAAAACCATTGTTGGGGGCTTGATTATTATTGATTAATGAGATGAAACGCACCCAATGATGCTTTCAAACTTTCTCCTTTTTCTTCTGGAAATCATTGATGAGACTTCATCAAGTGTTCGTTACCACTACAATTTTATCTTTTTTATAAATAATTATTTTTTCAAAGAATTTTTTGAATCATTTGATTCTCTATACGAGTTCAACTCAATTAGATTAAGGATTTATTTAGTCTGTAGAGATAAATATAATGAAAAAATAAATGTGCAATGTTATTGTGCCTTTACATAAAATTAATCAAAAATAATTACTATTCAAGCATGATAATGACGATAAAATAATTATTACACATTTTAATTTTTATAAGAGGAGAACGAAATTCATCCCTGTCATCTCTTTCACCAAACCGGGAATCATTTTATACAAATAATCTTGCCAGTTTGGGGGAATGACATTAAAGGACTAAAATTTTGAATTAAACTTCAATAAGAATTAAAAGATTTGAAAATACAAAAAAAAAACAATTTAGTGAATTGGTCTAAAATTTACTACTCTCATTATATGATTTGCAGCCATCAAAACAAGAACTTGTAATTGAAATTTTCTAATTTATAAAGGAAAACTTGTTAAATATATCACCACTTCCAGGGATTTGAACAAAGTATCAAGTAAGATTCATCAATTTGTGAAGAAAAATAATTTCAAGTGATGATATAGTTTATAAGTTTTTTCTTTATAAATTAACGAATCTCAGTTGCAAATTCTTGTTTTTAAGGTTGCAAAAGTCGCAATTTTTTAAACCAATTCACTCAAACTTTTGGTCCTTATTTTAGATTTTCAAATCTTTTTATTTTTATTTAAATTATATTCAAATTTTTGGTCCTCAAATTTCATTCCCAGCTATTTTTATTTGAAATACGTACGAATTTTATAGGTCTAATTAGATACTGCATACTACATGAAGTTAAAAAATGAGTCCTATTATTTTTTTCATGATCTATAAATAATATAATTTATTGTATATTTTGTATTTCTTATATGATTGATTTTGATTTTGAAATTTTTTTTTTTTATGGATATATAGGGAGAGGGGAGAGACACATAGCAACATGGATTGGGACAAAATTGGATATGATGTGATTTCAACTGATCAAACGTTTATAATGAAAAGCCCTAAAGATGGCACATTCACTGAAGGGGGTACTGATACCCTTTGGGCCGATTGAGATTAACCCAATTCTTCAGTTTTAAATTACGGCCAAGTAAGTTTTTATTTGTCTTACAATAATATATTGATTTCCAATTTAATCCAAACGAATAAAAAAGTTAATTTTTTCTAAAAGATTGTATTTTTTTTTACCATTTTTCTGTTGCATGTTTTCCCCAATTTATATTGAGTGGTCATAACGTCTTTCTTTCCCGTGCAATACTTACTAATTATAGAAAACAATAATTATATTTTTTTTAAAGGGACAAATATTTATTCACCATATGTGAATTTTAACATCACGCATGAGCTTGCATCCCCACATCTCAATCCAAATTCCGTCCTCATATCTCATGGATAACGGCTATATGCTCATCTTTAAAATGAGATTTTAGAATATTCACATTTAATGTGAACTTTGTTAAGTTAAAAAAATATTTTTTAAAAAAAATAGTAATTAGAATAACATATCTTTTATTTCATACTATACATTGTTTAAATAAAAAAATATTAAAGTTAAAATAAAATAAAACCTTCTACCAATCATTATTATTAGGCAGTGTTTCATGTAGAAATGCTACTTAATTGTTCAGAGACAACAAGCTATGGCGTTTCTGTAATGAAACTCCACCTATAGTTCGTTTACTAAAATTGTAAAAAAGAATAATTGATAAGCGGTGATATTTCATAAAGGAAACACCACATGAAGTTTTGCTACTTTATTTTAATAGAATTTCTTTTTTTATTGCTACAAAATGTATACTACTAAATCTCATTTTTGTAGTATATTTTACTTTGATTAGTTTAATTCAAAATTAAAACAATAGAATCCAAGAGCAGGTTTGATTTCACTTTTTACTTTAAGTGAGTTGTTTGCATCTAAATGATTTTTAAAGTTATTCCTTTTTTATTTTTTAAAATAGGAATATTTTAGAGTTGTTTCTGTCCATTTTCTTGGTTTTAAAAACACACCATATTTAGTTACTGCAATCTATTGCCAATAATCTCTCCAGTTTCACCACATCCTCCATTGTTATAACCACCACTGTACCACCACCAATTGTGGCCATTAGCTAGCTACCACCAACACCTTCCATCAATATTAATCACCACTATTAGCCGCTCGTAATCATTATAAGCACTACCATCAATCATCACCTGTAGCAACTAACTAACACACGCTACCCTTCACTAACCACCATTGGCCATTGTTGTTAGCCAACAAAAGTAGGGATCACTATTGGCCACTATTGTCGATCACAACTAACCTTAGTTGTTATTGTCACCTTAGCCATGAATTAGGACCAACCCTTACCATAAGCCACCACCAACCAATCCATCAACCACTGCTGACCATTATTATTGATGGATGGTTTTTAGATGATTTTTTTTGTATTTTTAACTTCAAAATCACTTTCAAATTAATGTAGTCAAACATATTTTTTATTTAGTTTAGAAAAAAAGTTTAAAATTTTAGTTTACAAAATAATTCTTTATGCATATAAAAATGAGAACAAAAAAAACAAAACAACTATCTTGAATTTTGAAATACACCATAGTCAAACCGTAAAATTTTTTCAGGATGACAAGACCACGATGAGGTGTTCCATATTAAAGCATCATCTTAATTATTTTAGGAAGAAGAGGATAATTCTACAAATTATCATTAAAAATTGATATGACATGGTGGATGCGTGTGTGTGTTTTGAATAGGGATTATTTGAAGGGATGAAAGCATACAGGAAAAAAGATGGTGGAATTCAAACATTTCGACCCCAAGAAAATGCACTGCGAATGCAGATGGGAGCTGAGAGATTGTTGTTGGCTGCACCTTCTGTTCAGCAATATGTTTATGCAATCAAACAAGTTGTTCTTGCAAATGAGCGTTGGGTAATATTATTGCTTTATTAATTCCACTTTCTTTCACTTTTCTTGATATAACTTGTTAAAGCAGATTGATTATTTTTAAAAGAAGACTATATATATAGTTTCAAATGATTAATCTTGAATTTATATTTTGTTTTGGACTTGTGGGCTGGTTATGAGATATTCTAAATAAGGGTTCGTAATTTATGTTAGTGAAATAGTCTAGAGTTGGCCTCCGTCTATTGCTGTGCAGGGAACTTTGCAAATTTGGACTGTTAGATTAGATTTAATAGATTTTAAAAGCCCATATTAATTTATATCATTAAAATTTAATTTGAACTTTTGGCCAAAAAAAAATTGTAGTGGAGGAAAGACGCAGTGACAAGAAAGTAAGTCCATAGAGTTCTTGAGACTGGGCCTGTTTGCAACTGATTCTAGAAACGGTTTTTTGTTCTCTAGAATAAAAGAATAAAAAAATTTGTTTAATATGTTTTTAAAAAGATATTTTAGAGAACAAAAAAATGAAAACAATTTTCAAATGTTCTAGGATTAATATTTTGGAGAATAAAGGAAAATAAGAAAAACACATATTTTTATTATTTTTTTATTCTCAGAATATGTTTTACAAAACATCAGTTCTCAGAATAATAAAATAAAAACAGTTTCAAACAATCCTCTACTTTTGTCTTTTGGTTTGAAAAAAATTATTATTTTAGTTTATATTTTGAAAAATAGATTACCAATCGAGGTTGAGTCTAGATGAAGAAGCTAATTCCCCAAAATGTGGCAAACCAAGATTGGACCCACTTAGTGGGTAAGACTTGTTGTTTGTTTGTCAAAATATAAAAATTAATTTTGTGATTAAATAGACTCATTTTTGTGCTTATATGATGTAGAACACTAGAGTCTAGAAAACATACCTCCTATTCAGTGATGATAAGACTTCTCTATTGCCATATAGGAATCTTGGATTACTACTATGAATCTCTTATATAAGTTTCACAGTAGACATACAATATTTTCTAAGAGAGATAGAGAGAGAGGGAGCGGGAGAATAGTGAGGAAAGAGTCTCAGCATATGTCTTCCATCAAAATAAAATTTAAAAATTGCATTATTATTGCCATAATTGAACCTAGCACTACTTAAATTTGACCCCTGCAGTATATAATCTCAGATGATGGAAATAATGAAGATTGTGTGATTCATGCATGCACATTGCGTCAGTTTAGGAACAGTGATAGAATATAATATTTTATTATTATTACGCAACGTGATTGTAGGCAAGATGCATGGGATTTTTTACTACGCGATACTGTATATATTTGCACACTGTTGACCACATAAATGAGCAATATACACAATATTCAATCAAATCTGATATGGTATCAAAGCGTCAATCCCAAAACCACACAAACCAAAGATTTCAACACTAAACAGAGAGCATGGCAGCGGACAGAAAGATCATCGTGAAGGAGGGACTCACCGAAGGTGTGGACATGCAATCACATTATTACGTTCATGCATCAGATAATCTGGGTCAGGTGTATGTTGGGGAACTTCTTCATGAGAGAAACTATGGAGAATGGGTGAATGACATGAGCAATGCTTTGTTTGCTAAGAACAAGAAAGGCTTTGTCAACGGATCCGTTCCCATGCTGACTACTGACTCATCTGATCTTAACCATTGGATGCACTGTAATGCCATGGTGAAAGGATGGCTAAAGAGCGCAATGAACAAGGAAATCAGAAGTAGTGTTCGCTATGCAAAGACAGCATGAGAAATATGGGTTGATCTAGAGGAACGCTTCGTCAAGGGAAGTGCACCACGTTCTTATGATCTAAGGAGAACTATAGCATACACCAGGTAAGATAAACAATCAATCCCTGCTTACTTTATAAAGTTGAAAGGTTATTGGGATGAGTTGAATTCAATCATGCCATGGCCAAAGTATGCTTGTGGGGGCTATAAGTGTGAACTACAAAAACAATTAATTGAGATAAAGGAGAGGGAGCACTTATATGATTTTCTTATGGGATTGGAGGAAGATTATGTGACCGTAAAAACATAAATTCTCAGCATAAAACCATTGCTAAAACTCAGTACGACATATCACTTAGTGGCTGAAGATGAGCAACAGAAGCAGATTTCGGCCATTCACAGACCCACGATGGAAGCTTTCGCATTTCAAGTGTAAAATGATCAAAGAGATGGAAAACATGATAAGCCACGGTGTAATCATTGCAATAAACTTAGGCACATGGAAGACAAATGCTATGAGTTGATAGGCTATCTGCCAAATTAGAAAAAGGGTAGACGTGAAAAGAAGGATAAGAAATTTATACTGAGAGTCACACAGGTAAGCGAAGATGCAACTTCGAGCCCAATTCCAGGAATGACAACAGACCAATTTTCAAAGTTGATAGAATTCTTGGGAATAAATGGCAAGGAGCAAGTCCAACACTCAATCAACATGGCAGGTATTTCTTAGGATGATGAAACATGGATCATCAACACTGGTGCCTCAATTCACATCACCCATAACCAAGCAAAATTTATAAACTTAAGAGCTACTACCATGCCAGCTGTACGTGTTCCAAATGGCTAGAAGATTCCTGTTCATAGGATAGGCAGTGTTGTGATTTCACCAACACTGAAGATAAACAAAGTTCTTTATATACCTAAATTTAAATGCAATCTATTTTTTGTGAGCCAGTTTACTAGGGAATTTAATTGTGCAGTGATATTCTTAGCTGATTTCTGCATGATCTAGGACTTAAGTACGAGGAGCTAATTGGAGTAGGTAAATGCATGGATGGTCTATATTTCTTCCAACCTTTACACAAAGGGGGAGCAGCCATGGCTGTGCAAGGAGATAAAGACACAGATTTATGGCATCTCAAATTGGGTCACACACGAACTGAGAATTTAAACAAGCTTTCTTTATGTTCTAATCATGTTGACAATAAACATTGTGATGCTTGTATTAGAGCAAAACAAACCCGGTTGCCTTTTGGCATTAGTTCAATAAAGTCTGAAACCTATTTTGAGTTGATTCACTATGATATATGGGGAGGTTACAAAGTTGCCTCACTTACTGGTGCTCATTATTTTTTAACTATTGTAGATGATTCCAATAGGGGAGTTTGGGTTTACTTGATGAAAAACAAATTTGATGTGAGCTATTTTTTGCCAATGTTTATTAAAATGGTTGAAACTCAGTATGGGAAGAAAGTGAAACAAGTTCGATCAAACAATGGACTTGAGTTCAAGTCTAACTTCATGATGAAATTTTATGCAAAGAATGGGATCCAATTACAGACTTCATGCCCTTATACATCACAACAAAATAGTGTTATTGAATATAAGCACAGGCATATATTAGAGATAGCACATGCCTTGCGATTTCATGCTCACCTTCCTATGTCTCCATAGGGAGAGTGTGTTCTCACTGCAGTTTACATCATCAACCAATTACCCTTCAAGGTGATTCAACATAAGACCCTTATGAAGTGCTTCATAATAGATGTCCCAGTTACAATCACATGCGTGTGCTCGGGTGTCTCGCTTATGCTAGGACAACAACATGTGAAGATAAGTTTGCTGAAAGGAGACGAACATATATGTTTATTGGATATCCTCATGGTAAAAAGGGATAGAAATTCTATGACCCTTCCACACGTGAGACACTTGTGCCACGAGATGTTCTCTTTGTGGAAGACTCCTTTCCCTTTACACATGATCACAATGCTAATAGCGTGCAATCACTGTCCCTGTATACTCACATGTCCACAGATTTTGAAGATATACCTGATATGATCCCACCAACAGACTTCACCAATGATACCCCAAAGGATGCTCAAGTCATTTCCACTGAGTCAGTGCAATCAGAACCAATTACTGACAATTCAAGTAACTAAACCAGTGCTTCTAATTCACCTCTACCTGCAAGACACAGCACTCAACAGTGTACAACTCCTTTGAAGCTAAAGGATTATGAAGTGGACCTCCCCTTATCAGTTGTACCCCCCTCTGCTCATTCATGCATTACTTCTTCAATAGACAACTCTCTCAGGTATTCCATTACTCATCATCTTTCACATGATAAGTTTTCCACCTCTTATAAGGCTTTTCTTACGGTCATCATGACCACCGATGAGCCTAAGTCTTATTTCCAGGCTCGCTGATATGCCCATTAGCGTGATGCCATGAGGAGAGAAATTACTGCCTTAGAAGCTAATGAAACATGGTCCTTAGTCCCTTTACTACCAGGAAAGAATCTCATTGATTCTAAATGGGTGTACAAGACTAAGTTCAATCCCAACAGTGAAATTGCTAGTCACAAAGCTCGACTTGTAGCTTGTGGATTCACCCAAGTTAAGGGTATTGATTTTCATGATACTTTTCCACCTACTGCTAAGCTTGTCACTGTGCATACACCGCTTGCTGTTGCTGCAAAATGAGACTAGTTTGTCCACCAACTTGATGTCAATAATGCTTTTCTTCATGGTAATCTTGATGAAGACATATAAATGCGGATCCCACAAGGTTTCGCTCGTGAGGGGGAGACAAGAGTGTGCAAGCTAAAAAAGTTACTCTACAGTTTGAAACAAGCATCTAAAAACTGGCACCAAAAACTGATGTAGGAATTAATGAATATTGGTTTTAAACAAAGCAAGGTAGATCACTCTCTATTTGTCTATTAAAATTCTGTGTCTTATGTGGCATGCCTCATTTACATGGATGCTGTAATCCTAGCTGGAAATGACATGCGCAAGATACAAGAAATTAAACAGCATCTTGATCGAAAATTTAGCATAAAAGATTTGGGGAAGCTCAAGTACTTTCTCGAGATTGAAGTGGCAAGATCATCACATGGTTTTGTCTTAAGTCAACACAAATACACATTAAATATCTTAAAAGAAGCACGCATGAAGCATTGTCGTCCTAGTAGTTTTCCCATAGAGCATAATTGCAAGCTGCAAAATGATGATTCAGATTTATATGTTGATGCGTCTCGGTATAGAAGGATGATAGGCAAACTACAATACTTGACAATCACACGACCCGACATTGTTTATGCAGTAAATCTACTTAGTCAGTTCATGGGCTCCCCAAGACAAACTCATATAGTTACAATTGAGAGGATATTTCGCTATCTCAAGAGCACACCAGGACAAGGTATATTACTCATGGCCAAAGGCTCTCTAGACCTTAAAGCATATTGTGATATGGACTGGGCAGGCTACCCACTAACACAAAGATCATGCACTGAGTATTTAATCAAAATTGGTGGGTCTCCAATGTCTTGGAATCAAAGAAGCAAAGTGTGGTGTCCAGATCATTGGCGGATGTGAAATATCGATCCATGGCATCCATAGTCAAGAAGTAGTATGGTTAAGGTGGCTCATGAAAGAACTGCAGGCACCCCAGAACAAAGCAATCCTACTGTACTATGACAATCAAGCGGCCTTGCACATAGCAATGAATCCCGTTTTTTCACGAGCGAACTAAGCATGTGGAAATGGATTGTTACTTTGTACATGAAAGAATTTAGTCAAAGGAGATTGAGCCAAGAAAAATCTAGACAAGAAACCAATTAGCAAATCCTTTTACAAAAACACTTGGCAAAGACAGATTACAGACATTGACGAGCAAGTTGGGTGTTATGAACTTGCACGCCCCAACTTGAGGGGGAGTGATGGAAATAATGAAGATTGCATGATTCATGCATGCACGTTGCGTCAGTTTAGGAACAGTGATAGAATATAATATTTTATTATTATTATGCACACGTGATTGTAGGCAAGATGCATGGAATTTTTTGCTACACGATACTGTATATATTTGTACACTGTTGACCACGTAAATGAGCAATATACACAATATTCAATCAAATTTGATAATAATTAAATCAATATATTGTTTGATGTTCATTTATGTCTTGTCTTAATTTCAAATACCACCTTATTGAAAAGGATCATTGTACATTAGGCCTCTATTGTTTGGAAGTGGACTAGTTATGGGTGTTTCACCTTCACCAGAAAGCACCTTCTTAATATATACTAATCCAATTGGCAATAAGTACAAGGTGAGATTAATTTTCAATTAACTTTAGTTTGATGCATGTAATTAAAACTCAAAATTGATATATTTAAAGATAACTACTTTTTTCAATACTCACATACACAATAGTTGTAGTTGTTGTCAAATATCTCGAAACCTCTATTATTATTCTTTTAAAAAAGATAGACATTGAAATTTACCAATTTTCCAAGAATTGATTACTTCTTTTCTACTAATTTATTTTGATATATGAAACAGGGACATGCTGGTGAAATAAATTTGTTAATTGCAAATAAATTTGCTCGTGCTTTTCCTGGTGGAATAAAAAATATTAGTAACTATTCACCTGTAACTATTATATAAATCTTTCCTACAAGCATATTATCACCACATAAATATAATTAAGTAACTAAGATTATATGTAGCATTAAATTAGGTAAGCCCCCCTATGTTACATATAATTTGAAAAAAAAAATTGCACGATTTATGCCTAGTGGTGAACCCAAAAGAAATTGATTAGCTCGTGGGGACAACCTGACAAAATGTATCCATAACATAAATATTATATCTAACAAATTATAAATATCTATTAAATTAATATGACAATAAAATTAATTATAGTTAAATAATAAAACAATATAAAATTTATAAAAGTATATTAAAAAATTATCTCAAATAAGGAATATATATATTACTCAATGTTATAGCTTATAAAAACTGGAGCGGATGACTAATCAGTTCAACTGGATAGATCAAGAATTAGTCATATGTCTAGTCTAGAATATAAGAAAATTAAGGGAGGAGAGAATTAACCAAGAACTAGTCAAAGTTGATAAAATTGGTCACAATTTTTATTTTTTTCACCAATTTAATTCATGTTTTAAGCTATAATTTACGCATATTTGTACCCAATAAACATGAGAAAATAAAGGATAATGGATAAACAGGGAAAGAAACAATATGAATGTATATATGTGTGCTAATTAAACTTATAAAATATAAAATTAAATATATACATTTTCAATGAATATTATGGAGTATTGATGGATATTTCTGTTTTTACAACATATTACTTTTATTCGTATTACAATTACATCTACAGAGAGATCAAATGCCTTCTAATCAATGTAATTTTTTTATAGATTTAATATTCAGGGAATACTTAAATATTTAGTATTATATACTTAGCATACTTTTGTCCAATCAAATCCAAACAAGTAAAGTTTAAATTTTTTAATAATATTAACAATAAGAATTCATTATAAAATAAATAATATGTAAAAGTAGACACAGAAATACAAGAGGCTAAACATATATAACTATATAAGTATTTTTTTTAATATTTTATATTGAATATGGTGTTGATAATAAATTGTGAATGATCTTGGATGTCTCCAACACAATGCAGGTTTTGCTTGTGACAAAAGAAGCTAAGGCTAAGGGATTTACAGATGTGCTCTTTTTGTCCGCAGTGGAACATAAGTATATTGAGGAGGTGTCTTCCTGTAATGTTTTCATTCTAAAGGTAAATATTAATTAAACATCCTAATTAATTACTTATGACCTCTATTTTCTAAAGGAAAAAAAATTATCATTGTCATCAGTGTTTGTATTAGTAATAATTAATTAATTATTTCAGGGAAATGTAATTTCAACTCCACCGGCGACTGGAACTATTTTACCAGGAGTTGCAAGAAAGAGCATCATCCACATAGCTATTGACTTTGGTTACGAGGTGATAGTTATTTCTCTATATGAATATCATGAGAAATGAGAAAATATTTTAATAATAGTGACAATGTTTATTTTTTCTTTTAAACAAAAGTAGAATTGATAGACTATTACAGGGTGAGTCAAGAAAAAGGAATTTGAATACTAATCAATCGATGATATCATAAATTGGATCATTGAAGTTGTAAAAAGTGAAAATGTTAAAAATTTAATACTCCTTCAATCCCATTTATAAAGCATTTTTAGAAGCGATTTAATATCCCAAAATAAGACATTTTGAAAAAATAAGGTTTCATTAATGATTATTATTCCAATATTATCCCTTATTATTTCACTCCTTAAATAAATTTCATTTCCTCTCTCTTATTAATGAATGGAGTTTTTGACAGTTTATAAGAAAATTAATATTGTAAACTTTATTTAATGAAATTTATTGATATGTATAATTTTATTAAAAATATCTTATAAATTAAGATTAGGAATATGTTTGGGAGAGTTCTACCCATATTTTTTAGTAACTCAAGGGAGATATTCTCTATTGTCGGTAGAGTTTACTCCTTATATTTAGCAAATTAAAAAAAACTTTTCATAAGAAGATATCAAACTATAATTTTCATTACAACAAACATAAACCCTTTAGGTAGGATACGGCCTCCTACCTCTAATACAATATACGTGATATTCTTTATATAGATTTAGGGAAACCAACTATCTAGGTAATTAACACTAGTTACCTTGACTAATCCAACATTAAACTGAACTTTTTGGTAGAGAAAATTTATTGAAAATCTGATTATCGTTAGGTTGAAGAACGAAGAGTTTCGGCGGAAGCATTCTTGAAGCTGATGAGGTTTTCTGCACTGGAACTGCTGTTGGAATCTCTCCTGTCAAGAGTATAGCCTACCATGACAAAAGGTACATGACATTCATTTATGTTTCATCTATATATACCCACTTATATGAGATAATGAAATTTTAAGCCCTCAAGTTTGTCTTGGTTATTAATTTTTAGTTCCTAACATTTTCTTAAATTATCATGTTAGTCCCTTAAATTTTAAAACATAAATTTACTCTCAAATTAATGTAATGTGTAAAGTATTTTGATGACTTGACATGTATGTAACTAAAAGAAAACAAATTAGTCCTCAAATAAATTTAATTTTATTAATTTAGTTTCTTACATTGTAATATGTTCATGCTTATTAATTTAATTTAGTTTCTTAAATTAGCATGCTTTTTGTTCTTTTGTTTTTTTTTAATTTATGAGCTTGTTTTTCTTTTCTATCTAAATAATTGTCACAACATAAAATCGGAATCATGACCCGTGCATAGACTAAGTTAATATATTTCCACTTAGTCTAGTAAGCTTGAGCATATTATACCTCTTACACAAAATATCACAATTTAATTCAATTCAATAAATCACAACTTTTTCATACTAAAATTTTCACCATTCACAACAATCAAATTCAATTCTCAAAATAAGATCACAATTTAGAGAGGGAACAACTTTTTAACCACTAGCTACTATTTCATTATCAATATCACATCTTGACTCTAACACTTCCATAGTAATCATGATGTCACGGAATTTCATAAGATTAATTGACTCATTACAATTTACTCCATATGCCCATGGAGTATAGCCACCATCCCAAGCACTTTTAACAGCGGCTCTATTTGGAAAAGAAAAATGTAAAGAGGAGTAAGTATCCTATTGACTTAAGAGGCATGAATACCAAGTACGTGGATGGGAAGCAAAGATGCATATGAGCTTTTCACAATATATTTCAATGAGAGGAAAAAACTACCATGTTTATATACTTATTTTTATTAATCTATATGGCTACTATCAGTATTTCATTATCCATGTCAGTAAATTTTAATTTAATAGTGTTACCCCTGTGTAAACAGTAAGAACCCAATCAATAACTTCAACTTAATGAATTGATAAAAATTAAACTTGAATGACCAAATTGATAATTGAGGCAAATTTGATGGTGAGAAGTTTTAGCATCCTATATTTTTATATATAATATAAATTCTAGCAAGCAACTATTCATAAAATCCAAAACTGCAATGCCTTCTGTATACTTGTCCCAAACCTAAGATTTAAGGCGTAATGCTTATGGGTCATAAATAGAACAGTCTTGTTAGAGTTTATATATATAGATTAAAATACTATATTTCTTTTAAAACCACATTAAGCAACTGAATTTATTAATAAAATTTTCATTTATTTTATAATTTATATTTGACTTCCTTTTTTAAGTATAAATATCCTCTACATAAGAGAATATTAGCAAAATGATGCTAATTGATATTGTTAATTGCCAAAACCTGAATGGCTTAATGGCATCAAAACACCTTACACACGTACGAGAGATGTTACAAAGTCGAATGTGTAAAATTTAAAAGAAAATGTGATATTGTTATGTTTTTGCGGGGTTGAATTTAAAATTGGAGATGAAACAACATCAATGAAGCTGTTTAGAATGATTAGAGGCATCCAAACAGGTGATCTTGAAGACAAGAATGGCTGGACCGTTGAAATTGGTTGAGCTTCTGAAATATTACAATAATTTTGTGCAATGGCTACTTTTATGAATATTACTAAGTAGTTGCTCAACAAAAAAAAAACCATAAACATAAACAAAAACAGACACACACCCTTCATATACAGGGGTTGCGTGTGTGTGATCGATGAGCATACCGTATCATATGTAAGAATTCAAGCAGAAAAGAATTATCATAAACTAAGAAGCTTTTCATTGGAGTGAAATGACTATGGGCTTATTTAATTGTGTTCTCATTTTTTTTTCTTTTAAATGCTGTTTTATAATATAGTTTTTAAAATTGTTTTTTAGAACAAAATAAAAAATACATATTTTATTATGATAATTTGAAAATAGCTTAGGTTCAACTTATCTAAACTTTTATTATCAAAAAAATTGGCCGATAGTGGCGGTGCCAATAATTGATGGTAATGGTTTATGATAGTGATTAGTCATAACTGATGCTTGATAATTTTCAATACTCAAATATACTATGCTTTTAAAATAAATTCATTTCTTAATATTCAAAAATAAAAAATGAGAATGGTTTTGAAAATATTAAAATCCAAAACACTCACCCAAAAATTTTTTATTTTTATTTAAAAAATTTTGAAAACAGAAATAAAACATGTTCTTAATTAAGTTGGTAATATTTTAACACATTTTTGCTACAATTAATAGAAAATAATAACACAACACTGTGTAAAAGTGTGTGTATTCAGTCCCAACAGCCATACAGTGAAAATTAAGATTGACAATTTTTAAAATAATTTTTTGAATGTTTCGTTAATTTTAATAAGTCTTATACTAAAAATCATAATAAGAAGCCTTGAAAAATTAATGACGCAGACAATAATTGCTATATATATATATATATATATATTGAGAAATTCAAACAAACGCTAAAGAGCACTGGAAATAATATAGCCAAACAAGCACTAACATCAAATATAAAATCTATTGCAAATCATAATATTCAGAAGCCATAACTAGTGCGATTCATATCTCAAATTTGTAGAATACAGAAAAAGTCCAACCTTTATGAAACAACCTCCCTTCGAATTGGCTTGGTATAAAATAAGCAAAGACTCCAGAGGAAACTGCATTCTTGAGGGTGATACATATTCTACTTGGTTATTGGAAAGGATGGGAGTGGAATGAATTAAAAAAATTAAAACAAAAATGAATTAAATTATCATTCTCGTTATGGTAAGTATAATAAAATTCAATATTATATATACAAATGTGAGAATCATCACACATTCAAAAAATTTTATAAATCATTATTTTCAATTACAAGTGATAGAGCCACATTGTAGTGAGAGGGCAAATATACCCCCTCACATTAGAAAATATTACAAGGTATGTAAATTTTGAGACTTTCCAACCCCTACTCTTAATATTTTGCATCCTCTTGACTAAACAACAAATATTTTAGCTAAAAAAATTATTACATATAAAATAGTTTAATAATTTATACAAGATATGAAGAACATATTTACATCAAAAATTATATCAACATGTTTCAATATAATTTAAGAAAAATGATAAATAATTTATTTATGTTATTCCTAGAGTGTAATTATTATTTTTAATTATTAAATTATTATCTTTAAAATATTAATTTTTTATTAAATTATCTCACACCCCCTTAGCTTCGCCACTGCAACTCCATAAACCTCTATCGGAAAATGTTGGTCTTCTTCTCTTGATAGCTAGTTTCCTTTTCTTAATAACTACTCTCCTTTTAGTATTAGAAGGCATTTTTCTAAAGTACTGCTCCCTATGTTCCTAATCATAAGACACTTTTAAAACATATCTGACATTTTAAAATATAAGATACTTTGATAATAATAAGGTTTCATTAATGATATTTTTTTAATATTATCCTTCTCATTATATTCTCTTTCTTTAATATTCTTTCATTGATGAAGTGTTAAAAGTAGGGCATTTTTAAAAATTTATATTTTTATTTTGAAAAAATAAAGTTATAAAGTGTATTTAATGAGTTTTATTGATATGTATAATTTATTTAAAAGTGTCTTATAATTAATAAATTATTAGGTAGATCAAGTACGCAACATCATTCGTGGTATATATTCAATTAGAATGCCCCAATTCATATAAATAAAATCTTATGTAATATTATTTTAATATATTTCATTCTTATAAAAATATATATATAATAATTTCTTGCTTTTTCTTTGTTTACTATCATTAATGTCATACTCAATTTATATTAAATGTCAAATGAATGTTATGTTTTTATTGGATAGATCACAAATGATGCGTTGCAACCAATCTACCTAAGAATTTTTCCTCATAATTTGGGACAAAAGAAGTATTATATTAAAAATATAAGAAATTTTGGGTCTTTTCATATGTAATTAATAATATTTTTTTAAAAATACACTTAATAGAGGATGTAATTAATGAGATTTTCTAATTGATACACTCTATTAAATAAGAGTAAATATACAAAAAGTATGTAATTCAAAATGTCATTAAATAAATTATTGGGGAGGCAAGAAGTAGCTTCAATGGCGGCGCCATAATCTTAAAAGTAATTTAATTTCTTGTCCTTCCTCATAACTAATAAATTGTGGAACTTTATAGATTTCTGCATTGATTAATTTTGTACAAATTAATTAGTTTTTTTAACCAAGAATTGTTGGGGGACTTGATTAATGGGGTAAAACCTACCCAATGAACCCACTAGAATAATCATTTAAAGTTCTATGATTAGTTCGCGGTGGAGTTGAACTACATTTGAAGCAATATTAATTAACTTAATATATTTATAATTATAATTGGGTTAAGAATCATTTTTATCTGTAAATTATATATGAAAGGTCACAAATGTTCCTAAATTTTAACTATAAGTCAATTTTGTACCTCAACTTTAAATATTTCTTTCCTCATTGTCCTGCCATTTTTTTATCACTAGTTGATCGTTAGTGGACTCCACTATATATTTTAATATTTTTTATTATAAAATATTTAAGTTGAGAGGCAAAAATGATACTTAACATGATAAAAATATTAAAAAAATAATGAGACCCATTAATGACTAATGGACGTTAAATAATTTTAACGTCAAGATGATTACGGAGAAAATCTTTAAAGTTGAAAAACAGAATTGATCTATAATTGAGTTTGGGGACATTTGTGTATAATTTAGAGATAAAAAAGACTCTTAACCCTTTATAATTTTATATTAATTATTTTAAACAAAAATAAAATGAATACAGGTAAAATTAACCAAATAACAATATATTTAAATAAAGATTTCAAAAATAAAACGCAACATACATTTGAACCATAAGAGACTAAAAAAGAGGCGTTGAAAAAGTTCGTTTGCCATAAAAGTTATTATAAAGTTAGTAATGATAAAAATAGATATAAGTGATCATATCTTTTCTATTTGACAATTTATTGTAAGGATTGGAAGTTGCAGTCTGATAGACTTTTGGGAACACACAGAAAACATGAATGACCTTTGTCAAAGTGAATGGTTTTTATTTTCATTGAAAATTGTTTAAATTAACACTACCTCTATTTCCTAAGCTTCCTAATCTACCATCCATATCTACTAATTTAATTTATAATCTATCAAATTAGTTCCTCCTTTAATTTATAACATATTTTGCTCTTTGCTGAGTTTGAACAGAGAGAAAAACAGAAAATATAAACTGAATATTTCTTTTCTTTATTGAATTGCATAAGAGAAGAGAAACTCTGATATATATAGGCTAAATTACAAGGCGTACACAAACGCTAACATCTAACAGCAAAGCAAAACAAATTAAATTGAAAATAAAATAATAACAATAATCAGGTATAACTGATAACGGAAACCACGTGTTTAGTTAATCAGCTATAATATTAGTAATTGAATCAGACTTAGATTTCACTTTGGGCTTAGATATGGATTAGGCCACACGATTGCCTGCTCTATCATCCCCCCTCAGACGAGAGGGTGGTATGGCCAAGCCAAGTTTATTCGGAAAAGAGATAAATCGAGTAGAGCCCAGCGGTTTAGTTAAACAGTCAACAAGCTGGTCTTTAGAGGGAACATAACGTATGGAAATACGACCATTAAGAACATGATCACGTAGAAAGTGAGCATCAATCTCAATATGCTTTGTGCGGGCATGAAACACTGGGTTAGAAGCCAAGAAAGTGGCACTGGTGTTATCACAGTAGATAACTGATGGCAAATGACAAGGAAAGTTAATCTCAGATGATAAAAAATGAAGCCAAAGTATCTTAGCAGATGTGTTGGCAAGAGAATGATACTTAGATTCAGTACGCAAGCGAGCCACAACATGTTGCTTCTTGGAAGACCAAGAAATAAGAGAATCACTGAAATATACCAGATAACCACCAATGGAGCCACGATCATCAACACAAGAAGCCCAGTCAGCATCTAAAAAAGCAGTCAAAGGGAAAACCTTCTTTAAATGAACACCACGACCAGAAGTACCTTTAAGATATCGAAAGAGACGCTTAAGAGCTTGCTAGTGAACATCTAGAGGAGTTTTCATGAACTGACTTGACTTGTTGACAACAAAACTAATGTCAGGTCGTGAATAGCAAAGATACTATAAAGCACCAATAGCCTAACAATACATAATTGGAGTGGCAAAAACAAAACCATTATAAGTTGAAAGTGAGGAGGTCGAATGCATAAGTGTGGGACAAGGCTTGGAGTCAAGCATATCAAAATATCATAGTAAATCAGATGTATATTTGCATTGAGTTAGATAAAATCCACTAGAATCACGATAAACTTCAAACCCTAAGAAATAGTGAATAGGACCCATATCTTTAAATGCATAACAAGAGTGCAACTTGGCAGCAAACATAGAAATACTCAAAGCATCATTACCCGCCATCAAGATATCATCAACATATACTAATACTAAAAGTATCTGAGTTTGAGAGGTGAAAATAAATAGAGATGAATTACTACGACTTCGGTTAAAACCCTAATCAAGCAAAGTGCCTTTAAGCTGATCACACCAGGCATGAAGAGCCTGTTTACGACCATAGAGAGCTTTTTCAAGCTTACAAACATGAGTAGGATGTGAAGAATCCATAAAACACCATATAAACAATTTCATATTCAGAAATGCGTTATTGATGTCCGTTTGACACATAAGCCAGTTAAAAGACACAGCCAGAGTTAAGACAACATGGATGGTTGAAGGTTTGATAAGAGGACTGAACGTTTCCCCAAAGTCAAGTCCAGGCTCTTGATGAAAGCCTTTTGCAACAAAACAAGCCTTATGAGTGAGCATTGAACCATCAGGATTGTACTTGGTGCGCCAAACCCACTTACCACCAACCAAATTATAATGAGGTTAATAAGGAACTAAGACCTAAGTCTTGTTGCAAATTAAAGCATCATATTCATGCTGTATAGCTTGTTTTTCCAACAAGTACATTGAAAATCTTCTGAGACTAAACAAGGTTCAATATTATCGGGTCCAACAACTATTCCCACAAACGAATGCTTAGGTTTAAAAATACCATTCTATGACCAAGTAACCATAGAGTGTATGGAAACAGGAGCAGTGAAAATTTGAGCAGGCTGATCCAAAACAGTAGCAAAATCAGGAGATACTGATATCAATGGTGAAGCAGATCCAATCAGAGAAGAGGTAGAGGCAAACATAACAGGAAACGATAAAGATGAAGATGAGTCAGTAACTGAAGAAGACTGAGTAAACTCAAAGACTTTAAACCATTCAGAAGACTATCTAATAGACTAAACAATCAGAGACTCATTATTTTGTGAAATAAAATGTCCTGAAAAAGGAAAAGCACCCCCATTAAAAATAATATGGTAAGAAATATAAACTCGACCAGTTGAGTTCATGTACTTAAAGCCTTTAAGACTGCCACTGTAGCCCAGAAAAATGCATCGATCACTGTGAAACTGAAGTTTATATTGGTTGTAAGGTTTGAGACATGGATAGCACTCAACCAAATACTTTGAGATTGTCGTAATTAGGTACTTTATTCCATAAAACTTCAAATGGTGATTTATTTGATAGAACTAGAGTGGGTAATCTATTGATGATGTGCACACTTGTAGAAAAAGCTTCCTACCAGTACACGAGAGGCATATGAGCCTGAGCCAAAAGACTTAGTCCCATTTCTATAACATGACAATGTTTTCTCTCTGCTCGCCCGTTTTGAGCAGATTTATATGGATAGGAATATTGAGAATTATACCAACTTCATGAAATATTAAAACAAATCATTTGTATTCACCACCGTTATCACTAAGAAATTGTTTGATTTTCAGATTAAACTAATTTTCTACCATTTGCTTAAAATGGATAAAAGCAGACAAAGTATCACTTTGGCTTTTAATGGATATAATCACGTGTAGCAGCTAAAATCATCTATAAATCTAACATAGTAGTGAAACCCATGAGAAGAAACAACCGATGCTGGTCCCTATAAGTCTGAATGTATTAATTCAAGTGGAACAGAGGCTCTTGAATTAGAAAGAGAAAAGGGGAGAGCATGTGATCTGTCGTACTAACATGAAAAACAAAAATCAAGTTTCTCATTAATAATGGAAAGAATGTTACATTGACTTAATACATTCTTTAATGTTCTAGTAGAACAATAATCGAGTCGCCTATGCCATGATTCAAGAGCATCTTGAAGAGTAATATTGTGCACCTATGCATTGCTTTCTAGATTTTTAGCAAACACTGGTGTTTGTTCAACATGATATAAACCTCCTTTATAAGGTTTCCCTATTGCAAGTACTTTATTCGTGACTTTGTCCTTAACATAAGAACCAAAAGCATAAAAAGATGGAAGCATTATTATCAAATGCTATTTTATGAACACTCATGAGATTCTTTTGTAAATTAGGTACCACAAGAATATTTTTCAACTTTAGACAAGCATCTGTATCATTAGAAAACTGAGCATAAGCAATGTGCTTTATAGGAAGTTTATAATTACCTCCTATTTCAAAATTTTTGAAATCAAAGAAATAAGAACTTGTAGAATTATTAGTGACATGGTGAGTAGCACTACTGTCAAAATACTAGGCTAGATCATTCACAACTTTGGGTGAAGCAAAATAGGTAGCAGATTGATATGTAGCAAATGGTTGAGTTTCTCATTTAGTAAAATTTTTATCGTACCTATAAAAATAGTCAAAGGCAATATGACCAGGCTTAGTACAGACTTGACAAACTGGTTTATTATTTTTACCACTATATCGTCCCTGTCCACAATATCCACAATTTCCACGATTACCACTGTGAGATAATCCCCTGTTTGAAGCATAAGGAGCGTATGAGTTAGTTTGAATAGACAAATTAACAAGTGCATTGCCTATCTATGTTATAGCATAATAATGAACTCGTTCCAGGCATGATTCATATGTCAAGAGTTTTGTCTGCATTTCAAGCCAAGAAAGGTTTTCTTTATCTCCAAGTTGCACAACAATTAGAGTATATTTTGAATCTAGTCCTATCAAAGTTGCCATTATCAACTCAGCTATAGAAATTAGACTTCCTGATAAAGCCAAATTATCATATAAAAGCTTCATCTTATCAATATACTTTTCCATGCTCAGACTTCCTTTCTGAGCTCGCTGCAAATCTCCTTTGAGCTGCAAGCATGATCTTATTTGTGTACCTATGAGTTGTTGAACTCCAATCCAGAGTTCAGCAGTAGTTCTACAATGAAGTAAGTGTGTACTTATATCAATATTCATGGATCCAAGAAGCCAGCCGTATAATACTTGATTTGTGGCTATACAATCTTCATACTCTGAATTAACTTGTACTTGTTCATTGATCACTCTGTATTCATTAGGACATTGCTTTAAACTAAGCAAGTAACCATCCAGCCTGTATCCTCTAACAGTGGAGAGAACATGTGAACTCTAAAGGATATAATTTGTGTGATCCAGCTTAACTGCACCAGCTTGATTCAAGCTGCTAAGGAGTGGAGTGACTTTGGTCATCATTGTTGGGACTTGCAAATTGACCAATACGGCTGTAGAAGGACTACCAAAGGTGCCAAACAGTGAAACAAAATGAGAAGTTACCATCGTCGAGGCTGCTCTGATACCAAGTTTGAATAGCGAGAAAAACAGAAAATATAAACTGAATATTTATTTTCTTTATTGAATTTCATCAGAGAAGAGAGACTCTAATATATATAGGCTGAATTACAAGGCGTACACATACACTAACATATGATAGCAAAGCAAAACAAAATAAACCAAAAATAAAATAATAACAATAATCAAGAATAACTGATAACGGAAACCGCGTGCTTAGTTAATCAGCTATAATATCAGCAACTAGATCAGACTTGGACTTCACTTTGGGCTTAGAATTAGATATGGATTGGGCCACACGATTGTCTACTCTATCAACGTTTAGGAGCCTTCATAGTTCCTCCTAGCCTTCATTGTACTCTTTTAGATATGTACTCTCTCTATTGTCTTCTCAGTTCCTTGTGTGTTTGATCTGGGTTGTTTGTTCTCCTTCTTCCAAAGTTGTTTTTTTCATCATTTTCTGTTTTTTTATTAAGATACTGGTCTGAAAATAGGTAGTGTTTGATCTGTGTGTTCGGTCTTTTTTTATGTACCTTTAAATAAAATTAATTAAAAATAACTATCGAATCAAGGTAATGAAAATATGATATTGTATATTTTAATTTTTATAAGAGAAGAAAGAAATTCATGCTTGCCATCTCTCTTGCCAAACTGGGAATAATTTTATATAAATCGTCATGCTATTTTTAATTGTAATGTGTGTATATTTGATGAATATTATGTAACTCTAATTAGATATGGGCTCGTGTATTATATGAATAATATAATCTATCTATTGTAGATTTTATATTATATTTACGTATTTGATTGATTTTGATTTTCAGAATTTTTATGAATATACAGGGAGAGAGAAGAGACATATATCAACGTGGATTGGGACAATATTGGATATGATGTGATTTCAGCTGATCAAATGTTCATAATGAAAAGCTCTTCAAATGGTACATTCACTGAAGAAGGAGCGGAGCATTGATCCCTTTCTGGCCTATTGAGAACAATCCCAATTCTTCAGTTTTAAATTATGGACAAGTAAGTTGTTATTTATCTTGTAATATCGACTCATTTCCAGTTTAATCCACACAAATAAATGAGTTTAAAAATTTTAAAAATGTTAAAAAACCATTTTTCTGTTGCATATTCTTTCCCAATTTATATTGTGTAGTCGCACCATATGTATTACTGATTAAATTAAATAATTACTAATGGTAGAATAATTATTAAAAAAAATTACTACTTCCAAACCTATTTATAAAAATAATTATTAAATAATTACTAATTCTTATAAATATATCGAAGGTAGTACTTTGAGAAAATCCCCATGAAGTCCCCCACAATTATTCAAAATATCCAAGGGTTCTATCAAATTCAAAAAAATTTGTCAGGTCCTTGAGAATTTAGGAGTGAATAAGATTAAAATGACAATAACCAAAATGCTCATATTATAAAATACCTTGTTGACAACTTGGCAATGAGTATTCGTCATAAGGTAAAGACTATTTACAAGTGAGGCACCTACCATTCACCTAACAAATTTAATTATTAGGTGAGTGGTTGTTGTCAAGTTGTTGATTTCAATAATTTTAAAAAATGTGATAGGTCAACCTAAACAAAAAAGAAAACTACAATCAATTGGAAATCATAAATCAATCATAATTGAATCCAATTGAATTGCATATTAACAAGTTTATGCTACCCATTTTTTTAACATTGTAAATCATTAATTTTAATTTGAATAATGTAAATTTATAATGCTCATATTCACAATTATAACCATAGAATTCAAATATCTGAAATTCTGAAATATATCATTGTCAAATATTATAATTTTCTCGGCTCAAATGACCATGTGTTCTTCCTTATTAAAAAGCATAATCTTATTTTACGAAAAGGATAATTATACAAATTATCATTAAAAATTCTTGTGACATGGTGGAATACCATCACACTTCATGTAAAGTCTCATGTGCTCTCTACATATGATCGTTTGAAGTCAGTTACACTATTCATAACCCACATCTAATACAGCTTCCAAATAGGCTTCTACTTTAAATGGGTTCTTGAGTTCTTTTTTTTATTTTTTTGAATACAAAGGTCATGGCAAATCGTGCAGGGAGACTAAGTCCTAGTCATATCTAAAGCCGAAAGGCTTTTACAATCATCCGGTGGTTCATTTAAGATCAAAATGTTAAAGGTATCCAAAAAGGATCTACGGGCTAAGAAATCAGTGCAGCTATTTGTCTCTCTATACATGTGATCAAATGTGACTACCCAATCTCTTATAGTGAGGTCTCTGATTTTTTTGATCGTGTCAAATAGTGGATGGTCTCCAGAGTAGCTGTAATTAATGAGGGACAGCGCCTCCAAAGAGTCTGAGTAGACGTTAACATTTCTAAATTTCTCATTCTAGCAAAGATTAAGACCTTCGTAGATGCCCATGAGTTGAAAGCATACAGAAAAATGGATGGTTGTATTCAAACATTTCAACCCTAAGAAAATGCATTTCGAATGTAGATTGGAGCTAAGAGATTGCTGTTGGCTTCACCTTCTGTTGAACAATATATTCATGCAATCAAACAAGTTGTTCTAGCAAATAAGCGTTAGGTATAATATTATTGCTTTATTCTTTTACTTTAAATTCCTGGTATAACTTCTTTAAAGCAGTTAGATGATTTTCTTAAAAAAAGAAAAAAAAAGATTGTATGTAGTTTCACATACTTAATCTTTACTTTAGTCTCTACTTTTTGAACTCTGATATTTTGTTCAAACTTATCAGTGTAATTATTTATGTTATGTTCTTCACATTTGGTATTCTAAAGATCGTTTTCTAAATCTCTACTTTTGATTTAAATGTTTTTAATGTCTATTTGCTAAAAAGAGCACGAAAAATATAGTTTTCGTTTTGTGTAATAACTCAACAAATAACATTTACAAGTTCTATAGGCACTTGTTTAAGCTAAAAAATTTTATTTTATTATTTCTAAAATGACACAATATATAATTAGACAAGAAACACAAACCATTGGATTAATTGCTTGTTGGATGTATTTGCATGTGGAAACTTAAAATTTTAATTGGCAATTGGAATTATATTTAAATAGACCCATTTTTTATGCATGGCATACAATTAAAAAATAACTGAATTGCATTATTCATAATATATAATCATGTTGCTAGAGCTGCCATAATTGAACCTAGCAATACTTAAATTTGACCCACCCTTATAGTATTGGATCTCAGATAATTAAATCAATATATATTGTTTGATGTTGATTTGTGTCTTATCTTAGTTTCAGATACCACCATCTGAAAAAGGATCATTGTGTTGGCAGCACCGACAGTGTAGACATGAATGACGAACGATGAGCTACTTGAGTGGTGCCCAAAAGGACACTGTTCTTAAGAAATATTCTGGCACATCGGGACGATGAACCGATAGTTCCCTAGGATTAAACAAGCATTTCCTGTGGAGCAAGGAACTAGAATAGCAAAAACTAAACAAACGAACTCAGATGAACACGAGAGTAGAAGGTAGAGGGAAGACAGAATTGCCCCAAAAACTCAAGAGGTTGGTCCAATTTATCTGTCCACACCCATGGCTATATATAGCCCAAAGATGGAGACATGAATGTTGGCTCATAATCATCGAATTAATGCTTCAATTACACACGTATAAAACACCATTATTCTAGAGACATTGGCAGACAAAAATGTTTAAGACATTAACTTACAAAATCAGTTTTTAGAAGTGGTTTAATACTCAAAAACTACTAAGCCTTCAAATTCAAATTTAAAACAGCAAAATTTGAGGTTTTTCAAATAAGCTAAAAATAATTATTTATTTAATTATTTTTGTAAAAATAATCCAGTAAAAGGAACCCAGTGCCTCTTGAACTTGCTCGTAGGGGGGCGAATCGGCTGATTTCAATTGCAATTGCCCTGTGTTGGCCTGTCTCATATATGCAAGCCCACTTCTCCTTCAAGCCCATTTTACTAGTCCACTTTATTCCTTAGTATATATACACTAGGAGAGTCATTCATTTAGTTAATGTGAGACTTTTGACACACACACACTTTTGACACACACACAACAATGCCCCACATGTGTCAACAAGATCTATTTTTATCTGAGTTATTCACACAGAGGATAATCACTTCAAATTTGGTGTCTGTCGACTTGAACCAAACCTAGACTAATAAAACTTAGTATACAAAAAAGTTGGTGTAACTTCATTATTGAACCAACAGATCTTGAGCGTGTACTAGAGGTTTTATTAATCAGATTATACCCCAACAATTCTATTGTTAATGACGGTTTTGCACATTATCGGCCATGCGCTTACCTGGTTTTAACAAATGCTCTAGAAATTTTGCCACGATCTCATAGGAATGGCCCCACTCTACATTTGTATAGGTGTTTTCATCAAGTGTATCTGCAATGAATACACTATCTATAAGGACTATGAAAACATTAAGAGCTTTCGTTCAACCTCCGTTCAATGCATTCTAGCACTTTCTCAAGTCTTTGGAAGGGACAAAAATTCAGTGCTAGTAGAACTAACAAATGACTTGTTTTTATCCATTGAACCTTCTTCATGGGATTTCCAATCACAAAGGTTGGGTTGCCATTACTATTAATTTCAAGTAGGCTTAAGTCCCATTTCCCTTGATGTTTCAATAATAAATTTCTTCCCCAAGGGCTTAGTTAACGGATCCGCCAGATTTAACTCTGATCTTACATAATCAATTGAGATGACCCTATCTTTGAGCAGCTGCCTTATAATATTATGTCTCAATCGAATATGTCTACTTTTGCCATTGAAAGTCTTATTTTTAGCCGTTGCTATTGTAAACTGGTTATCACAATGTAAAGACACTGATGATGTGGGCTTTTCACCTATTGGAATACTCTCTAAGAAGTTTTTCAACCATTTAGCCTCAGTTCTAGCCAGCTCTATGGCAATAAACTTAGAATCCCTTGAGGATTTCATGTTGATTGTCTGTTTTGCAGATTTTCAGGTTATTGCACCACCACCAAGAGTGAATATATAACCACTAGTGGATTTTGTCTCTTTTGAATCTGAAATCCAGTTAGTATCACTATATCCTTTCAATACAATGGAAAATCTACTATACAATATATCATAATTCATGGTACCTCTCAAATATCTCAAGACTCTCACTAGAGCCTCCCAGTGTTTACTACCTGGACAGTGGGTATATATGCTCAATCTACCTATAACATAAGCTATATCAGGCATAGTAAAATTTCTTAAAATGTAACAGACTCTCAATAATCTATGCATACTCAGATTGAGCAACTGAGTTACCCTTGTGCCTTTTTAATTGCATATTCAAATCATAAGAAGTACTCAGAGGAGCATCTTCAAGATATCCAAACTTTTTGAAAATTTTGTTAACATAATGTGCTTGGGAAAGTAAAATCTCATTTTCATTCCTTATGATTTTTATACCCAAAATTACCTTGGCTTCACCCATATCTTTCATATCAAAATTTAAAGAAATAAAATTTTTTGTTTCATTAACAACACACATGCTAGAGCCAAAAATTAGCATGTCATCCATATACAAGCATATAATCACACAATCATTATTCACAAGCTTTGTATAAATACATCTTTCTACTTCAACAGTAGAAAATCCACTAGTTATCAAAACTTGATCAAGTTTCTCATGCCATTGCTTAGGCGTTTGTTTTAAGCCATATAAAGACTTGACAAGTTTATAAACTTTATTTTCTTGCCCAGGAATCACATATCCCTCAGGTCATACCATATAAATTTCTTCTTCCAAATCACCATTTAAGAAAGCGGTTTTAACATCCATGTGGTGAATAAAAAGCTTGTAAATTAAAGCTAAAGCAATAAGAACTCTTATAGAAGAGATTCTAGTCACAGGAGAAAATATGTCAAAATTATCTATATTTTATTTTTAAGTAAAACCCTTGGCCACTAGCCTTGCTTTATATTTATCAATTGAACCGCTTGGACAATATTTTTTCTTAAAAATCCATTTACACCTAATAGCCTTAGCTCCTTAAGGCAAATCTGCTAAAACCTAAGTTTTATTTTTTTTCTTAAAGAATCAATTTCAATTTCAATTGCTTCTTTTCAAAGTTTGGCATCAGGAGAAGAAATAGCTTCATAAAAATCTAACGGTTCATCTTGCACTAAATAAGTGTAAAAATCATCTCCAAAACTTATTTTTTTTTTGCCTTTTACTTCTCCTTAAAACCAAGTCCTCATTTAAATTTTGTTCAAACTCTGAATTCTCAACAGTTTTAGAAACATGCTTAATTTTTAAGGGAACAATGTGTTCAAAAAATTTAGCATCCTTAGTCTCTACAATTGTGTTTTGGTTTAACATATCACTTTTTAAAACTAAAAAGCGATATGCTACACTTTGTCCAACATACTCAATAAACATACAATTAGAAGTTTTAAAATCAATTTTTCTCTTTTTAAGATCAGGCAATAAAACTTTTGCAAGACACCCCCACACTTTTAAATATTTTAAATTAGGGGTAAACCCTTTCCATAACTCATAAGGTGTTTTCTTTGTTTTCTTATATGGTATCCTATTTTGTAAAAAACTTGCAAACAAAATAGCTTCACCCCACAAGTTATCAAGCACAAAAGAACTCACAAGCAAAGCATTCATAATTTTTTTAATGTTCTATTTTTTCTTTCTGCAACACCATTAGACTCAGGAGAATAAGGAGGTGTTATCTCATGTATAATTCCTTCTTTTTCACAAAAAAACATTTAACAAAACATATTCTCTACCTCTATCAGATCTAACCCTTTTAATCCTTTTGTTTAACTGATTCTCAACATTTGCTTCATATAAAAGAAATTTTTCAAAGGCCTCATCTTTATTTCTTAACAAGTATACCTTAGTATATCTTGAAAAACCATCAATAAAAGTGATATAATATTTTTTACCACCTCTAGTCATGGTTTATTTTAAATCACCTAAATTAGTGTGAATTAAAGACAATAATTTAGATTCTCTTTGACTAGAAAAATGAGGTTTCTTACTATTTGTTTAGTTTCTGCACATACTTCACATTTTCCAAAAACATTGTTTTTAATTTCAGAAAGTAGTCCAAGTTATCGCATCCTATTTATATAACCTCTACTAGCGTGACTTAGTCTAGCATGCCATAAATCAAAGGAATCAACCATATAAACAAGCATACACTGAGAAGATTCAGTCTTATTCATTTCATCAACATTCAAAACAAACAGTCCTTGATTACAATACCTTTTGCCCATAAATACATTATTTTTTATCATTACAATCTTGTCAAATTCAAATGACATTTTAACCCTAACTTTTCCTAAAAGAGCAACTGATACTAAGTTTGCTCTAACTTCAGGCATATGCAGAATATCATTCAGAACTAGAGTCTTTCCTGATGTGAGCTTTAAGACCACTTTCCTTTTTCCTTGAACTTTGGCAGTTCGGGAATCAGCAATGTAACACGGTCTTCCCCTTTCTTTATAGGATCATAGGAGGTAAACATCTCCTGGCTAGCACATATGTGCCTAGTAACCCCGGAGTCTACCACCCATTTCTTCACATCAAAAATCAAGAGAGCTTGTGACACCACTGCAGTAATGATGTCATCATCACTGTCATCATCTAGTTGTACCAAATTTACATTTGGCTTCTGAGGCTTATCACGGTTTGCTCTCTTCTTACATTGTACTGCATAGTGTCCTAGTTTACCACAAACAAAACAATCTCCTTTTTCTTGAAAGAGGGGTTAGACATATTGGATTTGTAATCAAATTTACTATTCTTTTTATCTTTAGTTCTAGGGTCATACCTCTTATTGTGAGGCTTTGTCTCCACCAGGTTGGCTTTGGATGTCATCTCTCTGGTTTGAGCTGCACGTACTGCCTTACAGTTGGTGTTTTCGATAATGATGTGAGTGATCAGGTCAGTCAAGGACAACTGTTTCTGTTTGTGTTTCAGCTGCTATTTGTAATCATTCCATAATTCTGGCAGCTTCTCAATCAAGATCCTAGCAATGAACTCATCTAGAAGATTGATGTTTTCAGCATGAAGCTCCTCTAACAGCTTATGATATTCATTGATTTGCTCATTCACATCCTTGTTCTCGGTTATCTCCCATTTGTAGTAGTTTCCCACAACCAACTTTTGTTTGCCAGCATCCTCAATAGTGTACTTTATCACCAAAGACTCTCATATCTTACAAGCTTCCTTGTAGACACAGTAGACATCGAACAAATCATTAGATAAAGTGCTAATGATAGTATGTCGGCATACCTTATTTGCATGAGTCTATGCAACTCTCTGAGCTTGATTAATATCAGCAGGAGGCTCAGATTGAGCAAGAGCAGCGGCTACACCATGCATGTCAAGAATGGTGAAGACTCATTCTTGGTAGCATTTGAAATTCCTACCGTTACTACTGGGAACACCTTTGGGGATGACATTCTTAGCATTATTGGTCGCCATTCGATTTGATTAGTTCTTAAGATTGTTGGTGGCACCGACAGTGTAGACATGAATGACGAACGACGAGCTGCTTGAGTCATGCCCGAAAGGACATTGTCCTTAAGAACTATTCTGACACACTGGGACAACGGGCCGACAGTTCCCTAGGATTAAACAAGCACTTCCTGTAGAGCAATGAACCAGAACAGCAGAAATTAAAAAAAGGAACTCAGATGAACACGAGAGCAGAAGGTAGAGAGAGGACAAAATTTCCCTAAAAACTCAAGAGGCTGGTCCAGTTTATCTGTCCGCACCCATAGCTATATATAACCTGAAGATAGAGACATAAACGTTGGCTCATAATCACCGGATTAATGCTTCAATTACACACATATAAAACACCATTATTCTAGAGATGTTGGCAGACAAAAACGTTTAAGACATTAACTCACAAAATTAGTTTTCAGAAGTGGTTTAATGCCCAAAAACTACCAAGCCTTCAAATTCAAATTTAAAATAGTAAAATTTGAGGTTTTTTGGGTAAGCTAAAAATAATTATTTATTTAATTATTTTTGTAAAAATAATCCAATAAAAGGAACCCAATGCCTCTTGAACTCATGCACAGGGGGTAAATCAGCTAATTTCAACTGCAATTGCCCTGTGTTGGCATGTCTCATGTGTGCGAGCCCACTTCTTCTTTAAGCCCATTTTACTAACCCACTTCATTCCTTAGTATATATACACTAGAAGAGTCCTTCATTTAGTCAATGTGGGACTTTTAATACACACAAAACACATTGTACATTAGGCCTTTCTTATTTGGAAGTAGACCAGTTATGGGTATTTCACCTTCACCAGAAACCACCTTCTTAGTATACACTAATCCAATTGGCAATAAGTGTAAGGTGAGATCAGATTTATTTCCAATGCTTCAATAAACTTTAATTTGATGTAATTAATTATATATGAATATTGATTTCATTTGTTAAGAAGATGAAGCTCTAGGAACACTATCCATGCCTTTTTTTCAAGTAATCATTATATTAAATGATTAATTAGTTAACTTTAACTCATTAGTTTTTCAAAGGTTATACACATTTTTTAAAGGCTACTCTCAAACTTCTTCTCAAGAGCCAGTGATTAACAAGGATAGAGCGAGAGAGCATAGGTTGATTTCTACAATTTATCGTTCTTGCTCTCTTTTTAATTAGGTCTCTGCCTTGTGGCTTATGACTTTTATTTGTTGTCTCTTGTTCATTTTGTTTCATGTTTGGCTGTTTGTGAAATTTGTTTCATCTTTAATGAAGGAATCTTTTCTTGTTGGTCAAAAAAATATATTGTCCTTCTTTAATTGCTTCAAGTTGTTGGGAAAGTTCTAATTCTTAAATATTGCAGTCACCATCATCAATGAAGGGCAAAATTAGAAAATCAAACATTTTTTTATGAGTTTAAAAATATTAGCTATCATTCCTTAAAAACTATAAAGTTAGTTGACTTTGCTCAATAATTAGAACGGAAGGAAGTACATAGTTTGATATTAATATAGTACTATATATTGATAGTTTATGAATGATGCAGTTTATTAGATATTTTAGAGGGAGAACTACATTTAGGAAGAATCACATCCAAGGATCTAGGAAGACAATCAGTCACAAACAAGGTAATGCGAAATAGATCCTTATTTGTGAATAATTTCCTTCCCAGGTCCTTATATGTGATTTTCCCTTACAATTAAGTCATAAATAAGAAAATAACTATTTATTGAATTCATTTTCAAGTCAAAACTTCAGTATTTACAAGTGAATGGGACTTCTAAGTAATAACCCAAGAGGTAGTTCACACTATGAAAACAACCAAAAAGAAGAAAGAGATGATGGACATTAAAGCGGATCTTGAAAAAGCCTATGATAGATTAGAATGGGATTTCATATGAGATACACTATAAAAGTTGTTACAGCCCTAGGACTTTGTGATATGCTTATGGGATGTATTAAAAGTTCCTTGATGCAAGTTTTGTGGAGTGGAGAACTTACTAAAAGGTTTAAATTGTCAAGAGGAATTAGGTAACGGGATCTAGTTTCCTCTTACATCTTTACTCTATGCATGAAAAGGTTAAATCACATTATTATGGATGCTATAGAAGATGGGGTTTAGAATCCTATCAAGTTATCTAACTCTGGGATGAAACTTTCCCATTTGTTCTTTATTGATGACTTGATCTTGTTTGGTGAAGCTACCTCAAACCAAGTGGACTACATAAATGATTGCATCAAGACGTTCTATGAAGCCTCAAGACAATGTATGAATAAGGTAAAAGCCAAAGTTTGTTTCTTGCATTAGGTTCATTTCAATATAGCATATGATCTAAGTAAAAGATTGGGAGTTGGCTTGGCTACTAACTTGGGTAAATATCTGGGCATCCCACTTATTCATAACATAGTAAAGTATATGACTTTTACCCCAATTCTAAATAAGAAAAGGAGGAAACTTTCAAGCTAGAAAGGTAAGCTCCTAAACATAGCAGGATATGCCACCTTAGTAAGAGCAATTTTATCTGCTAATCCATCTTACCATATGTTGACAATGTTACTTCTGAAGAAATTATTGAAGGAGCTCAAGAAGTGTAGTAGAAACTTCATTTGGGGCAAATATGATGAGGCTAGGAAACTACATTTGTTTCTTAGGACACCATATTAAAAGAGAAGAAAGAAGGGGGACTGGGAATCAAGAATCTTGAGAAGTAAAATGAAACCTTCCTCATAAAGCCTTATTAAAGCCTTCTTACTAACAAGGGGAATCTTTGGATTCAAGTTCTCAAACTAAATATAGTAGTGGTGGGAATGACCTACTAACCATTAAAAAGAAGCACTCCTCGTTCACTTGGCAAAGTATTGATACAGTTTAGGAGAAATTTAAGTAGAGAGTTAGCAAGAAGGTTTGCAATAGGGAGAAGCACTTTGTTTTGGTTTGAAAATTGGTCTTAGCTTAATGTTCCCCTAATTAAGCTCATCCTAGGAAGAGAAGGATTGGTATCCAGAAGGGAAGCTATTTTAGACTTTGGGGGTCAAAATAATGATTGGGTTAGAATGCCTTCTTGACTCGTGCTCACGCACCTAATGAAAAGAGAGGAGAGGACATACACTTTTGGAAACCATCTACTGACGGCTATTATTATGTTAAATATGCTTATGCTTTTGTTAATGCAAGTATTAGAAGGGAGGTAGACAACATTTGGAGGTGGCCAATTGTGGAGAAAATTAAGTCCTTTATGTGGCTTTTTGTTCACAAGAGGGGGCATACTTTCGAACTCAAAATGAAAAAAGGGCTCGAGGTGAATCAAAACTGTTAGTGTAGGTGTGAAATAATTGAGACTCCATGCATATACTTAGAGATTATCAAAAGGCAAGAGGTAGATGGAGAGCTGCTGTCAGTGTGCACCAATGGCAAAAGTTTACAAATCTTGAAAGAGCTAATTGGGTAAACTAGAACTTAATTAATGAAGGTGGACAAGGATGTACTAAGAGGGTCAGTTGGACATTGCTGTTTGCTAATGTCTATTGGGATATTTGAGTTTCTAGATGCAAAAGGATACACTCTCGCTCAAGGGTGTATGGATCTTCATCCGTTCAGGGATGTCATAGTTGATGCACAGAGATTGGGTCTCGAAAGTTCATCATCTGAACAGTGAAAGAAATTTGTATGCAAATTACTTAGCTTGGAATTCTCATTATTTTGATGAAATATTTTGCATCTTTGATCACTCTCCAATCTTTCTATAAGGGTTGGAGAATGATGAGGGATCCTACATACCCTCTTGTTAGTGTAAACGATATGTAGTTTGATGCTTAATAGATTCCAGTATTTATTCAAAAAAAAAATGTTAGATTTTGTTTTCTTTAATTTTTTCGGCCATAGGTGGATTTATGTGAACCTCCAGCTGTTGGATTTTTTTGATGCTTAATAGATTCCAGTATTTATTCAAAAAAAAAATGTTAGATTTTGTTTTCTTTAATTTTTTCGGCCATAGGTGGATTTATGTGAACCTCCAGCTGTTGGATTTTTTTGCCTAGGACGCCATCCACATCTGTGCCTGTTTTTTCTTTTTTAATAAATGCCCAATTTTAATTTTTTGTTAGAAAGAAAATATCTATTAAAATTAAAATAAAGATACAAATATTTGAGGATAAATTGGGAGTAGACTCCCATATCCTTTTGAAGTTCTCGAAGTTCATATGGCAAAGAACTATAACCTATAATTACAGGATTATAAGCAGATTTAGTTATAAAAATAATAATCAGCGGAGATGATGAAGGAGATGAAATCCAGGGCTGATTATTGATGAACAACAATTCATATCGAACCATTTCCAGAATTAATTGAATGCTGTCCCTTCTCTAAACCTCGGACTCTCCAGAATATAGTAGACAATCATTGAGGAGAGAGATATTAATGATTTTAGAAGAGATATATTTAATGATGAAATTCTTTATGTATATCTTTTTGGCCAACGTTAACGAAATCCCCATGATGCCCTAATATGGTTTCCTTTGAAAATGCAAACATATTCAATTAGAGCATATGGATTGCTCTAAATTGCGAATATAGATAAATACACACTATGTATGTATTGCAAATTTTGAGAAAAGAATAATAAATATATGAGACAAAAAGATTAAAATTTGCATTTAAGACGAAAATAAACTTCAACGTACCTACTTCTATTTTTTATTTTATTTTTTTGACCCGAACCTACTTCCATCATTCGGACCAAGAGGAGTTACATTTTTTTCATTTTTTATAGATATCTTTTAATTGGAGATAATTTTATTTAAAATACAGTAGAACATTAAATGTATATTGTCAGGTTGAGGATCCTATTCCCATGTTTGCTATATTGAATTTTGGGCTCAAGCACTACATTAAGAGTCTAAGACAAAGCTTCTATCACGGCCCAATCCAAGAAAAAGGCCCAAAACGAGAAAACCCCCTTTTATCACGGTAATTCTCCCATATAATCGTTCATGGTAAAAAGGTTTGGAAGAATTATTAACCCAAGCAAAGCAAAAAGCTTGAAAGAAGGGAAAAGCACGACAAAATTTTTTTAAATTATGTAAATAATAATTTAATCTCTTAAAATATTATAATATTAATAAAAATTTTAAAGACCTTTTGTCATTAAAAAAATTAGTATAAATGATCAAATAACCCTTAGTTTAGAACTTTAAATGCAAACTTATAAATTGTTGTTGCATTCTAGTAATTTTTAAAAAAAAATTGTGAATATTAGAATAAAACTTGTGAATGAAAATTAATATTTGAACATTTGAAAAATATCAGGATTTCAATATACGAACTTACGAATTGTTATTAAATTTTTACGATTTAAAAAAAAGTTGTGAATCTTAAAACATTATAAATGGTAATTGATATTTGAATTAAAGACAATTTGGTCACTTATATTAATTCCTTAATGACAAAAAAATCTCTGAAGATTTCATTGATATTATGACATTTTGAGGGATCAAATTATCATTTACATAATTTGAAGATATTTTATTCAATTTCTCTTGAAAGAATTACTTCAAACTTATCAAAAAAGAAGAGGAAAAGGCTGGAAAGAAAAAAAAATTCATATATAAATTTAGGAGAACATATTCTTGAACACCAAATCTCTAAGACTCATAGAGTTAGCTTTTCTCCATTGAAAAAAGCCTCCTATACCTCTTTGCTGAGGCAAAGGTAAATTTGGATCATTTAAATTTAATTTGGACATTAGATTTAATATTTTTAATTTATATTTTTAAAATAAAAAATATATATAAATTGTAAAAAATTTTAATAAATATTATTATCAATCTAATTGTCCAAATTTAATATGAAGGATCCAAATTTAATACTAAAAATTTAAATTAACTTTTCAAATATAATTTGGGCGGTGTAGATATATTCTGAATAGAGTAGTGAACTCATTAAAAAATTTTAATATTAAATTTGGATCATTCATATTAAATTTAAACTATCAAATTGATAAGAATATTTATTAAAAAATTTTATAATTCTTAAATAATTTTTATTTTAAAAATAAAAAATAAAAAAATTAAATCTAAACAAAAACACCAGAAATTCGAAATTATAGAAAATGCCAAATTTTTCAGTATAAGAAATTTAAAAATAAAATGGAGAAATGTATTCAAAAAAATATTTAAAAAATTTATCTAGTCTTAAAAAACTCTACATCACACTAAAATATTACTTCCTCCGTATAAAAATATAAGGGATTTTTAATCAAATCTCATTTTTCAATAAAGTAATATCTTACTTTTAATTAACCCTATTTTTTTATATTTATCTCTATTAAATACTATACAATAAATATAATGTCATTATCAATAAGAGCACTTTTAAAAAAATAATAATTCTAATTTAAAAAATTAAAAATATTTTATATTTTTAAATATTTAATTTTTTTAAAAAAATATTATATATTTTTTAATAAAGAGAGTATATAATAAATTCCAACCTTTTGAAATCCACCAAGCGCGGCTGCTCTCTTAGTCGCACACGTTATCCGGACGACCCCGAGAAAGACGAAAGGAAGGGCAAGTGATTGCATTTAAAATAATATGTGTGGTTCCCACGTTTTCTATTCATCTTCCCTCCCTGTTTTTTTTTTATTGTTATTATTATATGCCCCTCCCACAATCCAAAGCGTATTTGTCATAAGTTAAGTTGGAATAATATTTTAAATAATTTAATTTAATTTTACCTAACCTGATTTAATTATTCATTTTTAAAAATTATAACTTAGAATAAAATGACATAGAATAAATTCATCAAAATTTAATCCCCACTCATCCCAATAAATTTTTAATTTATTTTAACATTTTAATTTAAATTTTTGGAATGTTACACTTTTGAATATGTTATGACAAAAAAGATATTAATTTATGATAATTAATAATTTTTGTTATATGAATATAATATATTAAAAATAAAATAAAAATTGTAAGAATTAATTAAATATTAAAATAAATTATTTTAAATTAGATAAATATAAAATAAAGTAAGCAAATCTAAATTTTAAATTCACCAAAAAATAGAATTAACAAATTTACATTTTAACTCCATATCGATCGGCATTTAAAAAATTATTTTTCTCACTTAAAAATTACCCAATAACAGCATTTAACATTTCAAAATTAAAAATTAAATTTTAAATACCAAACTTTAATTGCCAAAATGCACCTTTAATTGGCAACAAATTTTCCGTGGAAAGTGCGGGACAAATTCTCAACCCACAAATACGCGGAAAATTCTGAAATAGTGAAAATTTGAATTTATATTTAAATGCATAAAAATTATAAATTTATTTCTTGTTATAAAAATTATAATTTATATTTTTTTATATTCTAATTATTTGAATTTTTAACAACCCCAAGTCTTTTGTTCTCTTTCATGTTTAGTGTTGGTATATCTGTTACTCAGCCATTTTATATCTCCTTTTCGCCTCTTAAAATAAAAACAAAAGTTAGCTCATTACTCCCACTATTTCATTTTTGCTTCAGATGTAAACCCATTTCTCTTATTCCTTTGAATATTTTGTTTATAGGTATTTTTTTCATTAGATGCAATTTTATTCGAGATACGAGCACTAAATATGGGTACATTTTTTAGTAAAGATTTGAATTTTTTTGAAATTTTTTTACTTTCCAAACAAAAAATTTTAAATACATGAATTAAAAATTTGAGGTTTTAAATTAAAAATTTAAATTTAAATATCATCTCAAATTATTGTTCCGTGAAATTTCCTATAAGTAAATTGTGTGAGAAATTTTCTCACAAGTATATTATATAAGAATTTTTTTTTTGTCAAAGCGATTTACCATATGAACAGTATTTTGTTTGCATTACCAAATAAAACTGTGCTATGATTTTTAATGTCAAAATGGATGTACATGGAAATACTTTTAAAATGTTAGGCATGTTTTGGTGAACATTATTCTCCTTTTCCCCACTCTTTCTTTTGTTGTCAGGTTATCGTGACTCGTATTCTTATGGCTCAATGGCGTTACGTGTGATAATTTGCAACTTATTAGCTAAACAAGTTTTTTTTTTTTAATATTACATTTTAAGAAATACCCCATCCTCTTCTATTTGTTAGTCACATTTTAAAAGTCTTTTACCTTTCGCAGCCACGCAGTGAACACGGAGCGAACTATTCTCTTGCCTTTTACTGAAGAATACTGTGTGCTCGCTGCTTCAAGTGGCATACGCCAATTTTTGGGAGGGTCCCACCTTATGTGGGGTCCTAAGAAAGAAAAAGAAAGACTTTCGTCCTCAACGTACCTTCCCGTTTAAAAATAAAAATGTTTTTAAATTAAATATTATTTTTAATAAAGTAGTTATTTATTTTTAAATAATTTTTTTATATTTATCCATATTTAATATAATTTTTAATTTAAAATAAATATAAAATAATTTATTTAATATAAATATTTTTAATAATTAATTAATTATATTTTTTAATATCTAGTATTTTAAAAAATATTTTATATTTTTGAATGGAAAGAGTAAGTCATTTTTCTAAATTTTTTGATGCACAATTCTTAAAATAGCCTTCAGCACATCTTGAAAAATGTGCAAAATTTATATTTTTTTAAATCTTACCTCATATTAAATTATTCTTATTTAAATGTAAGAACAAAAATAAAAAGTAGTTTAATTTTAAAATAATTTTATTGTGAAAAAATTAATCATTTGATTTTTATAATTTCCACTCAATTATAACTCAATTCTTCAATTTTGATTCGTTATAACTTAATCATTAAAGTTTTGACTCAATTATAAATCAATTCTTGAATTTTACCTCTTGCAATTTAATCTCTAAAGTTTCAACATCTTAAATAATAATCCTATATTTTAAAAAATAAACTATAAAGATTAAAAATATTTTAAACTTTTAATATTTATAAGATTGAAAGGATTTAATAATTTAAAATATTATTAATAAATGTTAGATTAAAAATTCAGGAACTAAATTGTAAAAAGTAAAATTCAAGAATTAATTTATAATTGAGTTAAAACTTCAAGAATTAGGTTATAATGAGTTAAATTTTAAAGATTGAGTTACGGCTAAATTAAAATTATAAAGATTAAATAATTAATTTTTTTATTTATTATTTAAATTAACTTATCTTGAGGAATGATTTACTATTTAGAGGTAATCAAATAACCCCCCAACCCACCTGTATTCGTGTAAAATGGGTGAGTTTTAACTCCCCCGTTAACAGAAAAAAGCGAACGGGCTAATTTATGAAGCGGGACGGGCTACGGGTAACCATCCGGCTACCCATCCCAGCTTGTATAAAAGTTTCCATCGGCATTTGACAAAAAGCAGAAGCAAAAAAAAAACTTTTGTAGAGGTAAGTCATCATACGCTGCGTTTTGCTTCAAACTCAACGGCCTCCCCTAATTCCCTCATTCATCAGCCGCGCCTCCCGCTCCCCCAGCCGCCTCCCACTCTTAGTATCAACTAATCACCTCCACTCTTTAATCTGTCTCGATAAAGAAAAAAAAGAGAGAACAAAAAAATTACAGACCCAACCATGGTGTGTTTATTCCCTTGCATATCTGCATCTGTTGCTTTGCAAATCATTCCTTTTCTAAAGTGCTTTGCTTCTCTTGTAATCTTGCAAATGTCTCTGCTTCATTCTAGATTTGGTGCTCATTGACGGTGACGGGATTTGTAACTTGGGATTTGGATTTGGAGGGCTCTTTGTTTTAGTTTTCATGGATGAATGATGACATTGAACTGATAATAAAAATTTACTGAAAATTATATTTGCAATATAATAGTGCATAATTTTATTTTTTTAAAAGATAAATATTTAATCAATTAAATTATAAAATTTGATTAAAATAAAATAAATTGTAAAAATTTAATTTGAAATTGACCAAAATTAGAAGGATTTATGAATTAATTTTGCCTAATAATTGCTGGTTAACAGCCGTATCTGCTTTCGAATGGTCAAAAAAGGTTTATATGCATTTAGTTTCGCAACTTTTGCAGGCGTGCTGCAGCCTCTTTTGAGCCCTCCACTGACGAGCGATTCGGCCCATCTCCACTTCTGGTTCTGAACGAAGCAGTTTTTTTGCCATTATCTCACTTGAAGATGTCTTCTATGCTCTCCTACAATCTAGCGATCTCAATCTCTTCATCCTCCTCCACTTTCTTAGCTCCCTCAAAATTCAACCCGAGGTATTCGTTTCATCACAGATGTGATTCTTTTCTTGCTTTCTGTTTCCTCACTTTCAATGAGATCCGACCCAGAGAAGCTTACCTGCAAATTTTGCTTTTTTGCTTCATTTGGATGTTGTAGGAGTCAAAACGTGTCCTTGAATGTAAAAGATGTGGGCATATGCAAATGCGTCGTGGCACCCGAAGAAGTGCTTACCGGTATCATTAAATTTTCATATCCATTGCTTCTTTTCCTTCCATATGGTGAAAGTTGTGATTTTTTGTTGTTAGGTAGTACTGGAGTGGAGGTCGGCAGTGTGAAGATTTTTTTTTTTTTAATTTCGCGTTGACCTGATAGCTTGCTCATTGACTTTGAAAGTGAATTGAATCATGTTGTGTTCTTCTCTGTTTCTCTAAAGCAAAATTTAGTTTGTCAGTTTCATTAAGTAAAGTTTTCTCTATAGATTACCGAGTAATCGTTTCTGAATTGTTTTAAATACTAGTAGTTGTGAGCCCATTGTTAGTTGCTGATGAATAAGTGAGCAAAAGAAAGTTTCAAAGTTCAATGATTTTCAATGATCACCTTTTCGTTCAACAATCTCTAAATTACTTTTTCCACATTGTACAAATTACAATGATACTGGCCCTTGTTGTTTGGAGTTGGTTTCTATCGTCAAAGAGGCTTTTGCTAGCTTCTGGTAGAATATGTATTGGAAAAGTCATTGTAGACTGTATAATCTTTGAAAAATTGTTTACAAAACCAAGAAGTTCATGCGAGGTTCACTTGTGCATTTTGGGTGAATTGAAAAGGATATACTTTTGACACATTTATCTTTTGGTGTTAACGAGAAGATTTTAATATTGTTGGAAGAAGACTTGAGAATAATAATCTCCACTCTGTTAAATAAATTGTAGTAATGAAGTTTGAAACTCATTGAATATGACCAATTAATTGATGAATTCCATCCAATGAGGCAATTAATTTTGAACCTGGGTTCCTAGAATTTTAAGTATGATTTGATACAGTTGTTCATTCCATAACTTATTTTCTGTACTTAAAAATTCTAGACAACCTTCCAAACCAATGTTTACAATATGTGAATATTTGCTGATTTATATTTGCATGACATTTCATATGCAAAAGAACATGCCACAATTAGAAAAGCTGAGAATTTATCCTCCTTTGTCATATAAAGTCAAGTGTGACAATATGCTTCCTTCCTTTCCATTTTGAAGCTTACAAGACAAAAGTTTCCCGCAATGCTAACATGGCGAAACTTCAAGCTGGTTATCTCTTTCCAGAGGTTTGTAATGCCATTTGACACTTTCTGCTTCTAGTCTTGTTCTATTGCTCTAGTGCCTTAGATTTGGTTAACTATTATCATAGTACAACTGGTAGAGTTTTGACTATCTATGGTTCTCCTTTAGTATTCATTTCCCCATTTTATGTTCTCTTTAGTAAAGGATTTCCACTATTATACACAAAGTGATATCTATGTCTTAGTTTGCTTGTTTTAGCTTGGCAGTTCATATGTTGAAGTTAGTTGGTGGTCTAGTCCTAGTTTTCATAAATTAAAAGAGAGAGAAAGTGTATGTAAACATTTGCATTAATTGATGTTTTTCTTTTAATCTTAACTGATAATGATCCAATTTCATTCTTATGAAAGTGAAAATTGTCATTCAAGTGATATTCAAAATGATGCTTTTACTTGCCTTACTCCTTACATGTTATATTTAAATAAAGTTGTTGTAATTGATTGATGTAGGGCAGAAAATAGTGGAAATGATATGTTTTGTCATAATATATGCTTCAGAATGAAGTGTTTGAATATGGAAATTTGTATGTCCTAAAGACCTATAAAGGAATGCAATAGAGGCAATATTCACCTTCTTTATTTTTTGTTTAATCTAAGTAAGCTGATTCAATGAGCACTTTTTCTTTGTTTTCCCTCCTCAAATTTTGAGTCTGTTTTTATTGCAGTGTTTGTTATTGCATTACTTTATAGTATCCTTTGTGCTGACATTCATTTTACCATTTTATCGTGGAGAGTAGATTGCTAGAAGAAGGGCTGCACACCTGCAGAAGTACCCTGATGCAAAAGTGATAAGTTTGGGAGTTGGTGATACTACTGAACCCATTCCTGAAGTCATAACGTCTGCAATGTCAAAGGTCAAGCTTTTGTTTGAATGAAGCTACTATGTCTTTTATTTTTCAAATTGTGATTTCCCCCCATGAAATTACTGCTCACATTGGAGCTTCATGATTCATAGTATCAAGGATTGTAGTAATGTTTGATGAAATGAGTCAAGTGTTGCTTTACTCTTATTGTGCTTAACCATGTTAACTGTCTAACTTCTTGTCCCACTTTGAGGTAGAATGGTCATGTGAAGGACAGTGTCCTGCTGTCAAATTCTCAAAAGATGTTTGATATGGACTTCATTCGATTTACAGAACAAGTTTCTCCCCATGTCCTTTGTTTTTTGTTGTAGCCATCTATATGCCATTCTACATGTAGTTGCATCTGCCTAATTTCAGCTTCTATAATTCATGGAACATGTAAGAATGATATATTATGAATGCACACACACTCCTATTATTTTGCTAACTGGAAAGTGCCATGATAAATGATGCTATGTCTTACTCAGTTAAATGAAATGAGTGCTTTGACTGCTGTAAGCACTGAAATTGCTTTTTTTTTTTTTGTATCAGAGGTCACTTGCATTATCTACCATAGAGGGTTATAGTGGTTATGGAGCTGAACAAGGTGAAAAGGTATGTGACTTTTACAGTTTCAGGAGTTATTGTTTGTTCATTCTTATATTCATACATCATTTCATCATCCTTGCCTATCCTCTCATATCAATTTCTAGTCATGGGGGAATAAAGTTTCACCTATGCTGATAGTTCGTTTAGGCTTATCTATCTCTTATTTCCTAGCAGAACACATTCCAAGAATTAATATCTGGCATTCATTATTAAATCACTTAAGCAAGATGCTAAGTGAAAAATTAGAAGATTCTTACTTGAATGTGGAGGATGCTTGCCTACATTTGATGGATCAAGTGCAACCATTGGGTCAAGAGCTATACCTGTTAGTTAGAGTGCAACTCTATTTCCTTAAGTGTTCTATAGGGGCTGAACCAATCACTAGTGCCATGGGTTGTGATGTTCAGTCCATCGAATCACAACAAAGATGTTGGCCAAATCTCATCCAACAATTTCCTCCCCAACAATACTTGGGGGATTCAAATCCATGATCTTGCACTAATACCACTTGTAGGATCAAGCACAACTACTAGGCTAAAAGCTATAGCTACTAGTTGGGGTGCAACTCTATTTCCTTGTCTTTTTGAAGGGCTGCACTTATCACCAGTGCTATGGATTGGGGTGTTAAGCCCATCGAATCACAAGGGAGGCATTGATGAAACCTTCTCCAACAACATTTACTCCTTAAACCTGCTTATATAGATTTTTCTTGATATCATTTTGGAAGATTAATTCTTGACCTGTAAAAGTTTTAAATGTGAACATTTGATAAATGGATATTCTGCTAATCTTAACATTTGCTATGCTCCAAATAAAATGTAAAATGCATAAGAAATAAAGATTGTTAAAAGTAAAAGCCGCTTCTCCCATGTTTCTGCATTAGCTTTCACTTTGATCAGCCATATCTTCAACTCTCCCTGTAACAACTCCCACTCTAGCCTCGTGATTCTTCCTTCTAGAGTATGAGTGGAATGTATATCAATATCTCTGTGCCTATAGAGTTAGCCAAATTCTGCAGATTGGATTAGTATGCTATCATGTGTCTCTGGTAGCTGTTTTTTTTAGCATAAGTTAAATCTTGTAATTTCCTTTTATCATTTAATATATTTGTCATCTTTTTTTTTTGGCACCAATATATCTTTTTTTTTTTTATCATTTAATATATTTGTCGTTTGAATATGCTTTTTTCCTTTTAAATAAACTTTTAAAAAAAAATTGATTTAACAAGGGAACAAACTCTTTGGATGGAGTGATAAATAAAAATCAGGAATCCATTGAATAAGTCTTAATGTTTATCCTTAGGAAAATTTAGTCATATAAAGGACAAGATTTGAATATGGGAGCTTTAGGTTCCTTCTATTTTATTTATAAGAGTATTGGAGACTAAATTTATTTTCTTGTTTGATTTTCCATGAAATTTAAGATTCTTGAAGAATGACCAGAATTGCTAATCTATGCAGCCATTAAGAAGGGCAATTGCTTCAACATTTTACAGTGATCTTGGCATTGAGGAAGGTGATATATTTGTTTCTGATGGAGCAAAATGTGACATATCTCGGCTCCAGGTTATCTGTATTCTTTAATTTGATGTCTAATTCTGCCTATACTATCCTACTTTCATTTGGGGCGGGGGGAGAAAGGGGGGACTTGAATTGGGAGTTTCTGTGATGAACATATTATTTCTAGATCTTAAGGTCATTCTCATTCTTTTCGTGGCAGATGATGTTTGGTTCAAATGTAACTATGGCAGTGCAAGACCCATCATACCCGGTAATCTTTATGTGCGGTTGTTCATTATAATCCATCAACTTCTTGGACGTTTCACTTTAGCTTTCAGAATGATGAATATGTTGAGTTTAATTTCATCCCTTGTCCCAATTGATAGGACATGTTGATGTTACTGTCATTATGCTGGATGATTTCAGTTCATCTATTGAGTTGTTCATGTTTTCTGATATGCCAAAAAAAGTTGGACGAGCAATGATGCCAGAAACATGTTTCTTATAAATAATAGTGCAACACATGGCACATATATGTACTGCAACAATATAATCGTGAGAAAAATATCATCTCATGAAGATTTGTTGACAAAAACGAGTCAAGTACTAGAATTTAGACCTTAAATTAAGCAAATGAATAGAAGGATTTTTGAAAATTTGAACATATCAAAGTTGGAAACAAAACTAAATTTGGAGTACTGTGTAATTTAAAGGACGTGACATTATTAGTCCTCCAATTATTTCACATAACTCAACTTACCCCTTTTACCTTGCTAATAAAGTGATGTATAGTAGCTTAAAGTTTGACTTCACCTCAAGGATTTTTCTGAATCCCCTATAGGCATATTCTTAGCTAACATCCCACTGGATAACACAACCCCTAAGCTAGCTTTGTCAAGCTAATGAGTATATTTCTATCTCATGGGCAAAACTATTGACCCATGCTAGTAAGGTCTAGTCACACAACTCAACTAGAGGCTTGGTTCATAACTCCATATCACTTTTCCAATTTGCAGCTAATCAACTAGAAACATGAAGGAAGCAGTTGAATTAACTTATGCTTTCCATCAATCACAAGGGAAGAAAGTGAACAAGCTCTAGCATATACAAAATCTATACAAAAGTTCATAACAATCCTAGATACAAAAAATAGTTACTTATTACACAAGAAACTCTTACCCATTAGTTTAAACCTTCCAAGAAAAAAGCTTTTTTGGGTATATGACTGGTCAAAGGTGCTACTGCCAATTTAAAATGTGGGATACTGACATATGGAAGCACATATAAGCTTAAGGTTACATTTGGAGTGAGAGGATAACGGAGAAGAAGGTAAAGTTTTCCCGTCAGTTTGAATCTAAATTGTAAAATAAATTCTTTCCCTTCCCTTCTACATTCTCAGTTCAAGCATAACCAAGAGTATGTTCTGATGGAGGGATAATGGAGGCTATGGGAGGGGAAAAGAGGGTTATATTGATACATATTATTTTATTTGGTAGTTATTAATTAAGAGTTGAGGGTAATAAAAACTTTTAATTGACCTTCCAAAATCTTTCAAGTCTCCATCCTTATATTCTTAAGTTGATTTACTTTGGAGGAGTGAAACTATCATTTAACTACCACTTTCACTTCCTTTATCCATTTTCATTGGATTCCTTTCCTTGCCTTCCCTTTTCCTCTCAATTCCTAAACATACTCTGTTTTTTGGCAGTGCTTTAACATTTTACTGCTCTTGCGGATTGGTTTCTTGTCAAGAATAAACTTTCTGTGATATTCCAATGATTGCCAGTAGTGTAACTTGTATGAATGCCTGTCTTAATATAACACTGCTCATTGTCTCTGAGGAGGGTTTCAAAATTTCCCAATGACCCTTAGGGCTTGCAACTTCTTCCCCATGGTTGAACACATGTCATATAGGCACTTTTAATTGACAGTCAGAATTTTCTTTTTGTGTGACAAATTATCTATATTCATTCTACATGGCTGAGTGGTTGTTCATGGCTTCATGCTCATTCATAATTTTCTTTTGGAAAAATTCCAAGATTATATTTGTGCATCACTGAACCACAACACTATCTCTTTCTGGTGGACAAAATAGGAAAAATAGGGGAGGCTATTACAGATTCGTGCATTTGGAGTTAGCATATATCATAAGAGATGATGAGTTATGCAAAGAATAGAGTGAACGTATCATATTTATTCTGCTCAGATTACCTGGCTTGTATCGTATATTTGTAAATGCCGTGGTATTTTTTATGCAGGCTTATGTGGATTCCAGTGTTATTATGGGTCAGACTAGCCAATATCTGAAGGATTCTGAGAAGTATGGAAACATTGAATACATGAGATGTGGTCCGGAAAATGGTTTCTTTCCTGATTTGTCATCAACTTCTCGAGCAGACATAATATTTTTCTGTTCACCCAACAATCCTACTGGTGCTGTAGCAACAAGAGAGCAACTAACTCGACTTGTTCAGTTTGCCCAGGACAATGGGTCTATAATTGTCTATGATTCTGCATATGCAATGTATATTTCAGATGACAAACCACGCTCCATCTTTGAAATTCCTGGAGCCAAAGAGGTTATACCAGAAGTCTTTTCTATTTTCTTTCTTACCAGAACTGATTCTTAATGAATAGCATTTTGTCAACTAGTAATTTGATCATGATGCATAGCTGATTTCAAAATTGATAGTAAAATATAATTAGTTTATCAAATTGATTTCAAAATTGATTTCAAAATGTAATGTGCTGCTTCGAATGTTCTACATGTTACTGTTCTGCTTGAGGCCATAGCTTAAATTTTTTGGAAAATATAATTTTTCTTTTATTTATTCAGCTATAAATGAGTCAAGGCTTGTTATTGTTGTTGTATTCAACTATAAGTGGATTATCATTTAGGGTTGGATGTATATTGATGTCAGTTATTCTGATTGCTCTTAGAGCAGGATTCAAATATTCATTTCCATGAATGTTTGGCATGTCCAATACCTGTATGCCTCAGTTTTCATGTCAGTGTTTGATAAGGCTACAGCAGAGTTGTACAGGTTTTATACATAGCAGCCAATGGAATTTTTTTAGGACTCTTCTTTTGACCATCATGTAATGTCTTTTTCGTTTCTATAGCTTAGTAACATGTTTGAATACTTACAACTATTGCAGGTCGCGATTGAGACAGCATCATTTAGTAAGTACGCTGGTTTCACTGGAGTTCGGTTGGGATGGACAGTGGTTCCAAAGCAGTTACTGTTTTCAGACGGTTTTCCTGTTGCCAAGGATTTCAACCGTATTGTATGTACTAGCTTCAATGGTGCATCCAATATTTCCCAGGCAGGTGCTCTGGCCTGCCTCTCACCAGAAGGCCTTGAGGTCAGTTAACTCTTCATTGCACTGGAGTCTTTGAATTCATTTCACAAGCATGCCAGTTTCATACTATATTCCACATTTATTTGATCAAGTTCAATAAACTCAGTTGCATATCATTAAGAATGTCTGGCTTCTCTTCTTTCCATGTGATGCTTTTTAAACTTCTCTTATTTTGCTGTCATTTCACATTGCATGCATTAGCCCCCCCTTTAATTTGTAGTTAATGATGAACTGTTATGACTTGCTTTTGGGTGGCAAAGTTGAGTTCCTTTCCTTCCTCTTCCTCACCTTGGATAATGCTCTCTTCCTTCCAAAATATACGCATTTTCTTTCAACTAATCTTGGTCCAAAATATAAGCAACTTAATATTTATAAAAATTTTGTTTTCCATTTTACCCCTTGTATTTATTAATATATGTTGTGTTTGTAAATTTATGATCTTCTCACTCATCATAAATTGGAATTAAAGGTAAAAAGGAAAAACAATATATATTTTCATAAGAATAAGGATTTTATTGGTGTGCAAATTATTGTTAGAAGCTGCTTATATTTTGGATTGAAGGGAATGTTATTTGGGGCAGAGGAATATCTGATTTGAACAGCTTTTGTGAAACCTAAGAACATAAAAGATAAACAGTGTAATAGAATTGCTGAAATTGAATGCAGGCTATGCAAGAAGTTATTGGATTCTACAAAGAAAATTCGAACATAATTACAGAGACTTTTGAGACTCTTGGATTTAAAGTATATGGAGGTAAAAATGCTCCATATGTGTGGGTCCATTTCCCTGGCCGAAGTTCATGGGACGTATTCGCCGAGATTCTTGAGAGAACTCACGTGGTTACAACACCTGGCAGTGGTTTCGGACCTGGCGGTGAAGGTTTCATCAGGGTTAGCGCCTTTGGCCACAGGGAAAATATTTTGGAGGCCTGCAGAAGATTCAAGCAACTTTACAAGTAAGAATTTATTTAGAGTACATCACATTATTAATTTATGCTGTATTGATTAGACTTTTAGATCTATTTCTATTGGGGATGTTTTTGGCATATCTATTTAATCCGACTGCAGATCTTAGGTCTTGAAGTTAAGACTTCAAGATAAGTTAATTCAACTCCATTGATCAGTTGAACCAATGCTATTCGGTCAGATTTAAATCAGGTTATTTTGTAATTTGACGAGAGATACAATTCAAGGTTTCATTTTTTTCAAGTGGAGGATGAGCAAGGCGGTGATGCTACAGGTCAAGAGGTGTAGGGGTGGAAGTAGCACATAATTTTGATTAAGTGGTTTCAAGAGGTAAGGAAATGAGCTCAACATAAGTCCAACGTCACGCTTAATCCAAATGACCTGATTTGCTTGAAGAATATCTAATCATAACCTGAACTACAAGAGTTAAACAACACATCATAACCTAAGGTTAACAAGTTGGTCA